>NC_069505.1:235799047-235901547 GCF_027579735.1 Bombina bombina | reverse complement strand
GCTTAGAATATTGATATAAACCAACTTACTCATACTCAATTCTTTCATTTAAGCCAAAGGGGGACGTTGTTTTTAATACATACGTCCATCGTGCTTCTTTCTTTAGTAGACATTTATTGTTGTCTCCACCTCTGCCATTAGTTATCCCCCGGTCAATTCCAACAAACTTTAAAGAGACGGTGCTACTATTGTGGAAATCCCTGAAATGACGTGCTACACTAGTGTCCCTTTCATACAGGATATCGTCCCTATGCTCCTGTACCCTGTCCTTGAACATTCGTTTCGTTTTTCCAGCATAGAACAGGGGACAGGAGCATAGGGACGATGGTTAGAGGGGTGGTTAGAGGTGTGTATTTACTTACCAATTCAAGCTTGATTTGATACACCTCTATTCGTCACTTATCGTGGAAATCCCTGAAATGACGTGCTACACTAGTGTCCCTTTCATACAGGATATCGTCCCTATGCTCCTGTACCCTGTCCTTGAACATTCGTTTCGTTTTTCCAACATAGAACAGGGGACAGGAGCATTGTAGAAGATATACAACGCCAACTGTATTACAGTTTGAGAAACACCTGATCTCAAACTGTTTCTCAGTGTTTGCTGAAAATGATTTACATTTCAACATATATGGACAATACACACAGTGTCCACAATGAAAATTACCCTTCACTTGCTGATGCTTGTTAAGCCAACACCTTTCAGGTTCTGACCTCACAAATCTCCTTTTTTTTTTTTTTTTAAATAATTTTTATTGAGGTTTAATACGTAATAAGACAATCAAGTGATTACACAAATGACATGCAAATTCAAGAAGAGTTAAACAAAATCTCCGGCTGCAGACATGTCAAAATTGGAATACAAACATTGTCAAAGAATGCATATAGAAGAAAAAAGCAAAAAAAAAAAAATTTACCTCATGTTTTCTATGAAGGTGTGTCCCCTTAAAATATGATAAAATAAGAGATAAAGTGTTCACCCCCGGAAATATATAGGGCCTCTCTTGGACCCCCTGAAATAGCTTTATAACACAGTGGGGGTCTTTGGGGGGAGGGTAGAAAAATATTAAAATGGGCCACTCTTGGACCCGAGATAATCAACAGCAAGCTATGGTGTAAAATGAATTTAAAGTGAATTTAGCCCCAACTAGTAATTTGAAGTAGTACATATGGCAAGCTAGAAGTTGGGGGATATGAAAACAGCCTCAGTTCCAACCCATTAACCTGTGATATTGAACAATCCTCTAGGGTTACCCAAATATTGTATAGCACCATTATTACATCTTTGGTAAAAACGTATTGAGTAATGGCAGTGCATTTACTTACATTGCTGTTTCGCAGAGCTAGGATCAGTTATATAGTTATCTATGTGATAGAGGGCAGCCCCATTATGAGTAGGCAGTATAAGAAAGACTAGAGGCAAGGAGGTAACTCCCTATACTACAGTTAGCGTATTTGGACCCCTTATGGTATTATGCACAGGCAGTATTATATAAAACTATGGACGAGGTCCCCTAATACCTTCGGCATATTTACATAGTAGTAGAGAGTGAACTCACAACTGAACAAACATAGTTATCTCCACAATTCACAGCACTCGCCAAAACCAGCAACTGACTAAAATATAAGAGTCACTGACCATATTGTAGGTTCTAATAGAAAGAGAAGTTATAGCAGAATTGAGAAATAAAATGTACAATGGGATGGACATATAAACTTGGGCAATTATCTCAGTGTGGGACATAAGTGTCTCTCCGATTCAGAAGCAATCGTCATAAGGAGAAACATAGCAATAGTCAATAATCAAGACCCAGAGCGTTCATTAGTCTGGCACACTTTACCCCACTCCTGTCTTCAGAATAAGAGGAGCAATACATTTGAATGATGACTGTACCAGGTCTCCGGTGATTGCTGTGATCGCCAGTCTGGTTGCATGGCCCAATGAGTAGCCGGTTGTTGCCCCTAGACACTCAAGAGCGTCGCAGATGGAGCCCTTCTCAAGGGTGTAGAGGTAAGGAGCTGCAGAGATAGTGGTATCCGTAGACGCTAGTGGAGAGCTGGCATAATTCCCCCAAGCTTTTACTGCAGACCGGAGCTTCAGTACTTCTGGGCCTGGGGAGTATGTGGAGGCCTGTCGGGTGTAAGCGACTTCGGATTTTCCCCTTATAGCAGTTATCGGGTCATTGGGTGGATCCTCACTTTCATGGCTTACTATGCTGGGACTGGTTTGGAGTGATATGGGGGAGAATCTGCTTGTAGCTTCGGAACCATCGCGAACACTCCGCCGGACTGGCTAGATCGGAGATTGCTCCTCCCATGCTGCAGAAACCAGACTAGCTGGTCCGTTGGAAGGTATGGGAAGTGTGCGCTGAGGATCTGTATCAGCTTTTCTCCTGTTCACCGCGGCGCCAGGTTGAGGTAGGTTGGATGTCAGAGTAACGGGGCCGACATTTGTGCCCAGCGTGTTAGATATGATGTCCTCAAATGTCACAAGATAGTCAGAGAGTAGGCAGCGTAGTTCCTCAAGAAAGCCCCTATTGACAGACGGTTCCATGTTGAGAGCGTTAAGGGTTGAGGTATTGAGCAGCCCACAATGCTGGCTGTGCGACAGTGATTGCCCTTAGGAAAGTCACTGGGGGGGTTTTGAGAAGGCCTCAGCCTTAGAAAAGCTCCGGTAAACTTAAGCGCCACACAATCCTAAGGAGGGGGGCATCAAATGAGAGTTGAACATATAATAATCCTGATTCCAGCAGTTTGAAGCCCCAGAGATGGCTATTTCTGGCGATATTTAGTTATCACAGCAGGAAGGTGTGAGCAGCCGACAGTTTTGCGTCCAAAGATGGCCGCCGCCCGGAAGTCCCCCTCCCACAAATCTACTTTTAACTAACTTATCTTATAAGGAAATCTCCTAACTTAAACAATAAGTTAGTTAAAAGTAGATTTGTGAGGTCAGAACCTGAAAGGTGTTGGCTTAACAAGCATCAACAAGTGAAGGGCAATTTTCCTTGTGGACACTGTGTGTATTGTCCGTATATGTTGAAATATAAATCATTTTCAGGAAACACTGAGAAACAGTTTGAGATCAGGTGTTTCTCAAACTGTAATACAGTTGGCGTTGTATATCTTCTACAATGCACCTGTCCCCTGTTCTATGTTGGAAAAACGAAACGAATGTTCAAGGACAGGGTACAGGAGCATAGGGACGATATCCTGTATGAAAGGGACACTAGTGTAGCACGTCATTTCAGGGATTTCCACGATAAGTGACGAATAGAGGTGTATCAAATCAAGCTTCAATGAATTGGTAAGCAAATACACACCTCTAACCACCCCTTTAAGGCTAACAACAAATAAATGGTGATGAGCTCAAACAGTGATTGACAGTCCTGACGAGGCTCCTACCGCATAGCATTGTGGGGCGAAAGGCGCGTCGACAAAGTCATTTCAAATCCAAGCAGCTACTGTGAAGCACCTGTACTAACAGACGGTGCTATATCTTAGAGGTCCGGAAAGAATCTGGCAGAGGCGAGAGGAGTCTATAAAACCTACAAATGGAGTCTCATGTTTAACCTGTGTTCCTAAGAGCAAAGTTACGAGACGAAAAGTTTTAGGTGAGACTGGATGTCGGAGGAGGAGTCCCGGTCCGGTACCTGTAATGCCTCAAGGATAAGCCTTTTATACCCGGACTTTGCTGCTGGATTGTATAACTAAACAAGGTTGTATGCTTTTGTTATAACAAGTTTGCTACTCTGGAAATTTCAGTCTGTTTTATCAAGATCTATAGCAACTGTGAAGCTGACAATTGTGAGGACGCTTTTACCTTGGTTATTTCAGCTTTATTGAATTTACGGCATTATCCCCATAAGTGACTGTTAACCATTTAACTTTTTTCATCAAGGATATCATACAGTTTGATTTTCTTAATATCTGGGATTTTGCTTTGTGAACATTGCTTTGTTACATATTTTTCAAGCATCGTATTTGCAACATATTGCAACATGTACATATTGTATCTTATGCTATAAGTTTTGTAGTCATAAGTTTAAGTGTGCAATAGAAGTACTGTACTAGCTATAGGCTATCCACTGCAGTGGCATTTCTTTATTTAGGCACTAGCGTATTTTCTTAGTTTATTTATAGGTTGGTTTTTATAAATAAATTCATTGCATACTAATGAGATCGATGTGTGTTCATGTCTCTTTGTCCAATACATTATCCCAGCCTACAAATCTACATATTAGATCAAGAACCAGATTCATTGTGAGTGCTGATTTCCCCTTCTTTTTTCACAGTATTCTCATATAGCTCTGCTGTGACTATATATATATATTTTCTCCTAAAAAATAGTTTTGAATTACTACTAATTAAGGGGTCTGCACCAGGCCTATGATCTGTCTCTGCGATCTAGGTCTTAATTTATCTATTTGATAGTATACCTTAGGTTTTCAAAGGTTACTTAATTGTCTCTCTCCCAAATAATTTTATTATTGTTTTTGTATTTAGGAATATAAGAGAGGATTCTCAATAAATTCCATTCCTTGGGATTGAGGAACAATCTAACATATATTGATTTGTTATATGTTACTGCTTCTTGTTTAGGCTGTGATTCTGTTGAGGACATTAAATATGGCCTTTACCCTCTCTGATGAGGTCTGGGAGGTGGAACCTAAGGAGTCTTTGACTAATACTAACTTAGAAAATGGGGAGTTGGAAACAAATGTTTTTAATGCTTTCAAAAAATATAAGAACTGTATAGCTAAACAAGTTAAAGTCAGAGCTGAAAATTCAAGTTTAGCTAATTATGTTGAGAAAAAAATAGTCCCAAGAGGTTTGAGGCTATTCCTAGACCCTGGTTTCAATGCAAGAGAGGAAGAGAGAGGCCTATAATTTCTTGATGAATGGAATGAAAAATTATCCACGTGTGCACTTGGAATGATTGAGATGTTAATAAAGAGGAATGATAAAAGATTAGACAAAATCAAAGAGGACGTTGAACAAGCTTTGCAAGTAGTAAATAAATTTGACCATTATCCTAACTTCAATAAATTGAATGAAGAAACTAAAACACATATATCTAGATTACAAGCAGAAATCAAAGTAAGGAAATGTAGGAAACTACATTGTGACCAAGAAGATTACCAGAATAAAAAGGTTTATGTATATAAATTTGACAAAGGTTCATACGATTCAGGAACCGACATGTCAGATTTAGAAATAGATGAAAGGACCTCAAAAAATGATGGAGTTCCTGGCACTCAGAATATAGGTCAGGGGACTATAGGAGGAGACGAGGGGGGAGGAAGAGGATGAGAGGCCAAAAGTATAGCACTAACAGGGAGAAGATACCTTCAGCGAAATCAGAGGGGGAGAGGAGACAATGTGAGACAAAGGTCTGGATACAGGGGGAGGCCAAGAAGGAGACCTTATCAGGGCTATTAACCCCAGCTCCAGATAAGGATGAGTTACAAATCATTAACCTTTCCTCCTTTAATTGTAACCTTACACATATTGAAGTCCTAAGAAAAGGTCTTTCTTTCTTCCCTACCAACAAGTTAAACAAATTTGACTTAGTTAAAGACCTCCACCTTTTTGCAAGGAAATTAGTGCTACATCACACTATGTATCAAAGTTCAGAAAATAAAAAAGATGAGGAAGCATGTAATGCTTTAGTATCACTTTTGGATGAAAATGAAGGGAATTTAATTCAGTCTAAAAATAAAAATATCTTCAGAACTAATTTAAAATCCAAATCAACTTTTATGCCTTCAATAGCACAGGTTCCTGCTGTTTCACTTTTTGTTAAAACAGTAGAAAAGGAAATTGAACAGCTACCTGATGATTGGATTTGGTCTGATAATCTAAATCATAAACAGAGAAAAGCACTAAAAGAACTTATGTCAGCAAAAGGGATAGTGTTTAAGCCGGCAAAGGCGGCAATTTGGTCCTTTTAGATTAATCTTTCTATTTAAACGAGGCCAAAAGACATTTATTGGATAAGACTCAATATGAAAGATTACCAAGAAATCCCTTGCTACAAATGAAACTAATATTGTATCATATACTACAGGGAGCTAAAATGGAAGGCCTGATTTCATTAGATGAATTTAAATTCATGAATCCAGTATGCCCGGTGATGCCAACCTTCTATATAATTCCCAAGATTCACAAGAACAAGTCTCATCCACCTGGAAGACCAATTGTGTCGGGAATAGGTGGCATCAGTGAGCATATTGGACAATATGTTGACTTTTTTCTAAGACCTTTTCTCCTCTCTCTCCCTTCCTACGTAAAGGATACTCCCGATTTGTTACGTAAATTAGACGATGTAACTGTCTCTTCACACACAATCATTGTGTCTTTGGATGTGGAGAGTCTTTATTCTTCCATACCCCATGAGGCAGGAATCAGTGCCAGTGAACATTTCTTTAGTTCAAGAGGCCCTGGAAGTAATAATCACACTACATTTGTCATAAATCTACTTAAGATTTATCCTTGAGAATAATGTTTTTGAATTTGATGGCTCCATCTATAGGTGGGTCAGGGGGACAGCAATGGGGGCAGTTTGTGCACCTACGTACGCCTGCCTCCATTTGGGGGCATGGGAGTTGGACATCTTTGAACAGTTTGGTGAGGTGTTCAGCTCCCATGTATCCCTCGGGATTAGATATGTGGACGACATCCTTATGTTTTGGGATGGCCCCCTGACCTGCCTACATGAATTCAGTAAAGTCACTAAATAAAAATGATCGAAATATCTTGCTGACATATGAGTTCAGTGACAAAGAGCTACCCTTCCTTAAAAATAATGTTTCCTTAATATAAGGAAACATTATTTCTACAGAAAACTATCGCAAAAGCACTGCGACTAATAGTCTTCTGGAAGCATCTAGTAGTCACCCAGAACCTCTTAAGAAAGGAATCCCTTATGGTCAACTTCTAAGATTAAAGAGGAACTGTTCCTCAAAGATAAAATTTGAACATCATGGTGATATTATGTGTAAAAATTTCTTAGAAATAGGGTATTCACACAATTTGATAAAACGCACACTAAATAAAGTAAGAAAATTTAAACGTATTGACTTACTTTATTCCAAGAAAGGTAATGGTAATAGTGGTAATTATATAAGATTCATTACCACTTTCAATTGTCAATGGCAAAATATAAGAGACATTTTGTCTCACAACTGGCATTTGCTGTCCCTTGATGAAAAAAAAAATAGTTCAGTTAAGATAGAGGACTATATTACAGCAGGAATAGAAAATAAAATACCTATCTTAACTGACAGGAAGGATTTTCTATAAAGTTATGTGTATGGTATAAATCGTTAACCTAGAAAAGACCCATACTCAATTCTTTCATTTAAGCCAAAGGGGGACGTTGTTTTTAATATACGTCCATCGTGCTTCTTTCTTTAGTAGAAAGAGCAGAGATTTGACCTTTCAAGGAACTTGCGGACAAACCCTTATCTAAACCATCCTGAAGAAACTGTAAAATTCTCGGTATTCTAAAAGAATGCCAAGAAAAATGATGAGAAAGACACCAAGAAATATAAGTCTTCCAGACTCTATAATATATCTCTCTAGATACAGATTTACGCGCCTGTAACATAGTATTAATCACAGAGTCAGAGAAACCTCTTTGACCAAGAATCAAGCGTTCAATCTCCATACCTTTAAATTTAAGGATTTCAGATCCTGATGGAAAAAAAGGACCTTGCGACAGAAGGTCTGGTCTTAACGGAAGAGTCAACGGTTGGCAAGAGGCCATCTGGACCAGATCCGCATACCAAAACCTGTGAGGCCATGCCGGAGCTACCAGCAGAACAAACGAGCATTCCTTCAGAATCTTGGAGATTACTCTTGGAAGAAGAACTAGAGGGCGGAAAGATATAGGCAGGATGATACTTCCAAGGAAGTGATAATGCATCCACTGCCTCCGCCTGAGGATCCCGGGATCTGGACAGATACCTGGGAAGTTTCTTGTTTAGATGAGACGCCATCAGATCTATTTCTGGAAGTTCCCACATTTGAACAATCTGAAGAAATACCTCTGGGTGAAGAGACCATTCGCCCGGATGCAACGTTTGGCGACTGAGATAATCCGCTTCCCAATTGTCTATACCTGGGATATGAACCGCAGAGATTAGACAGGAGCTGGATTCCGCACAAACCAGAATTCGAGATACTTCTTTCATAGCCAGAGGACTGTGAGTCCCTCCTTGATGATTGATGTATGCCACAGTTGTGACATTGTCTGTCTGAAAACAAATGAATGATTCTCTCTTCAGAATAGGCCAAGACTGAAGAGCTCTGAAAATTGCACGGAGTTCAAAAATATTGATCGGTAATCTCACCTCCTGAGATTCCCAAACTCCTTGTGCCGTCCAGAGATCCCCACACAGCTCCCCAACCCGTGAGACTTGCATCTGTTGAAATTACAGTCCAGGTCGGAAAGCACAAAAGAAGCCCCCCTGAATTAAACGATGGTGATCTGTCCACCACGTTAGAGAGTGTCGTACAATCGGTTTTAAAGATATTATTTGAGTATCTTTGTGTAATCCTTGCACCATTGATTCAGCATACAGAGCTGTAGAGGTCGCATGTGAAAACGAGGCAAAGGGGATCGCGTCCGATGCAGCAGTCATAAGACCTAGAATTTCCATGCATAAGGCTACCGAAGGGGAATGATTGTGACTGAAGGTTTCGACAAGCTGAAATCAATTTTAGACGTCTCTTGTCTGTTAAAGACAGAGTCATGGACACTGAATCTATCTGGAAACCCAGAAAGGTTCACCCTTGTCTGAGGAATCAATGAACTTTTTGGTAAATTGATCCTCCAACCATGATCTTGAAGAAACAACACAAGTCGATTCGTATGAGATTCTGCTAAATGTAAAGACTGAGCAAGTACCAAGATATCGTCCAAATAAGGAAATACCACAATACCCTGTTCTCTGATTACAGACAGAAGGGCACCGAGAACCTTTGTAAAAATTCTTGGAGCTGTAGCTAGGCCAAACGGCAGAGCCACAAACTGGTAATGCTTGTCCAGAAAAGAGAATCTCAGGAACTGATAATGATCTGGATGAATCGGAATATGCAGATATGCATCCTGTAAAATCTATCGTGGACATATAATGCCCTTGCTGAACAAAAGGCAAGATAGTCCTTACAGTTACCATTTTGAACGTAGGTATCCTTACATAACGATTCAATATTTTTAGATCCAGAACTGGTCTGAAGGAATTCTCCTTCTTTGGTACAATGAAGAGATTTGAATAAAACCCATCCCCTGTTCTGGAACTGGCATAATTACTCCAGCCAACTCTAGATCTGAAACACAATTCAGAAATGCTTGAGCTTTCACTGGATTTACTGGGACACGGGAAAGAAAAAATCTCTTTGCAGGAGGTCTCATCTTGAAACCAATTCTGTACCCTTCTGAAACAATATCTGAATCCAAAGATTGTGAACAGAATTGAACCAAATTTCTTTGAAAAACGTAACCTGCCCCCTACCAGCTGAGCTGGAATGAGGGCCGCACCTTCATGTGGACTTAGAAGCAGGCTTTGCCTTTCTAGCAGGCTTGGATTTATTCCAGACTGGAGATGGTTTCCAAACTGAAACTGCTCCCTGAGGATGAAGGATCAGGCTTTTGTTCTTTGTTGAAACGAAAGGAACGAAAACGATTATTAGCCCTGTTTTTACCCTTAGATTTTTTATCCTGTGGTAAAAAAGTTCCTTTCCCACCAGTAACAGTTGAGATAATAGAATCCAACTGAGAACCAAATATTTGTTACCCTGGAAAGAAATGGAAAGTAGAGTTGATTTAGAAGCCATATCAGCATTCCAAGTCTTAAGCCATAAAGCTCTTCTAGCTAAAATATCTAGAGACATAAACCTGACATCAAACTCTAATAATATCAAAAATGGCCATCACAGATAAAATTATTAGCATGCTGAAGAAGAATAATAATATTATGAGAATCATGATCTGTTACTTGTTGCGCTAAAGTTTCCAACCAAAAAGTTTGAAGCTGCAGCAACATCAGCCAATGATATAGCAGGTCTAAGAAGATTACCTGAACAAGATAAGCTTTTCTTAGAAAGGATTAAATTTTCCTATCTAAAGGATCCTTAAATGAAGTACCATCTGAGTAGGAATAGTAGTACGTTTAGCAAGGGTAGAAATAAGCCCCATCAACTCTAGGGATTTTGTCCCAAAATTCTAATCTGTCAGACGGCACAGGATATAATCGCTTTTTTAAAAACGTTTAGAAGGAGTAAATGAATTACCCAATTTATCCCATTCTTTGGAAAATTACTTCAGAAATAGCATTTAGGAACAGGAAAAACTTCTGGAATAACCACAGGAGATTTAAATACCCTTATCTAAACGTTTAGAATTAGTATCAAGAGGACCAGAATCCTCTATTTCTAAAGCAATTAGTACTTCTTTAAGTAAAGAACGAATAAATTCCATTTTAAATAAATATGAAGATTTATCAGCATCAGTCTCTGAGACAGAATCCTCTGAACCAGAAGAATCATCAGAATCAGAATGATGATGTTCATTTAAAAATTCATCTGTAGGGAGAGAAGTTTTAAAAGATTTTTTTATGTTTAC
This sequence comes from Bombina bombina, assembly GCF_027579735.1. NCBI lineage: Eukaryota > Metazoa > Chordata > Amphibia > Anura > Bombinatoridae > Bombina > Bombina bombina. The sequence continues at coordinate 235,890,920 of NC_069505.1, read as the reverse complement.
TAGAAGGAGAAATAACAGACATAGCCTTCTTGATGGATTCAGAAACAAAATCTCTTATGTTATCAGGAACATTCTGCACCTTAGATGTTGAAGGAACTGCAACAGGCAATGGTACTTTACTAAAGGAAATATTATCTGCATTAAAAAATTTTGTCATGACAATTAATACAAACAACAGCCGGAGGAATAGCTACCAAAAGTTTACAGCAGATACACTTAGCTTTGGTAGGTCCAGCACTAGACAGCAATTTTCCTGAAGTATCTTCTGACTCAGAGGCAACGTGAGACATCTTGCAATATGTAAGAGAAAAAAACAACATATAAAGCAAATTGATCAAATTCCTTAAATGACAGTTTCAGGAATGGGAAAAAATGCCAAAGAACAAGCTTCTAGCAACCAGAAGCAATGAAAAATTAGACTTAAATAATGTGGAGACAAAAGCGACGCCCATATTTTTTTTTTTTAGCGCCAAATAAGACGCCCACATTATTTGGCGCCCTAAATGCTTTTGGCGCCAAAAATGACGCCACTTCCGGAACGCCGACATTTTGGCGCAAAATAACGTCAAAAAATGACGCAACTTCCGGCGACACGTATGACGCCGGAAACGGAAAAGATTTTTTGCGCCAAAAAGTCAGCGCCAAGAATGACGCAATAAAATGAAGCATTTTCAGCCCCCGCGAGCCTAACAGCCCACAGGGAAAAAAAGACGTCAAATTTTTGAAGGTAAGAAAAATGATTAATTCAAATGCATTATCCCAAATATGAAACTGACTGTCTGAAAATAAGGAATGTTGAACATTCTGAGTCAAGGCAAATAAATGTTTGAATACATATATTTAGAACTTTATAAACAAAGTGCCCAACCATAGCTTAGAGTGTCACAGAAAATAAGATTTACTTACCCCAGGACACTCATCTACATGTTTGTAGAAAGCCAAACCAGTACTGAAACGAGAATCAGTAGAGGTAATGGTATATAAATAAGAGTATATCGTCGATCTGAAAAGGGAGGTAAGAGATGAATCTCTACGACCGATAACAGAGAACCTATGAAATAGACCCGTAGAAGGAGATCACTGCATTCAAATAGGCAATACTCTCCTCACATCCCTCTGACATTCACTGCACGCTGAGAGGAAAACCGGGCTCCAACTTGCTGCGGAGCGCATATCAACGTAGAATCTAGCACAAACTTACTTCACCACCTCCATAGGAGGCAAAGTTTGTAAAACTGAATTGTGGGTGTGGTGAGGGGTGTATTTATAGGCATTTTGAGGTTTGGGAAACTTTGCCCCTCCTGGTAGGAATGTATATCCCATACGTCACTAGCTCATGGACTCTTGCTAATTACATGAAAGAAATGATTTACATTTCAACATATACGGACAATACACACAGTGTCCACAAGGAAAATTGCCCTTCACTAGTTGATGCTTGTTAAGCCAACACCTTTCAGGTTCTGACCTCACAAATCTACTTTTAACTAACTTATCGTTTAAGTTAGGAGATTTCCTTATAAGATAAGTCTAGTCCTCTTGATATTAAAACTAATAAGCGTTTAAATTCAGTTTTTAAACCCCATGTAGTTATTCCAGAAGTTTTTCCAGTTCCTGATGCTATTTCAGAAGTAATTTCTAGGGAATGGAATAGTCTGGGTACTTAATTTACTCCTTCTCCAAGGTTTAAAAAATTGTACCCTTTGCCATCTGATAGATTAGACTTTTGGGAGAAAATCCCCAAGGTTGATGGGGCTATCTCTACTCTTGCTAAACGTACTACTATTCCTACGGCAGATAGTACTTCTTTTAAGGATCCTTTAGATAGGAAGCTTGAATCCTTTCTAAGGAAGGCTTTTTTATGTTCAGGTAATTTTCTTAGACCTGCTATTTCTTTGGCTAATGTTGCTGCAGCTTCCACTTTCTGGTTGGAGGCTTTAGCGCAACAAGTGTCAGACCGTAATGCTTATAGCATTGTTAAACTTCTTCAACATGCTAATAACTTTGTTTGTGATGCCATTTTTGATATCATTAGAATTGATGTCAGGTATATGTCTTTAGCTATTTTAGCTAGAAAAGCTTTATGGCTTAAGTCTTGGAATGCAGATATGACTTCTAAGTCAACGTTGCTTTCTCTTTCTTTCCAAGGTAATAAATTATTTGGTTCACAGTTGGATTCAATAATTTCAACGGTTACTGGGGGGAAGGGAGCCTTTTTGCCTCAGGACAAAAAATCTAAAGGTAATATAGGGTTGCTAATCGTTTTCGTCCTTTCGTCAGAATAAGGAACAGAAGGACTGACCCTTCCCCTAAAGGAACAGTTTCCTTTTAGAAGTCAAAACCATGCTCCAAAACCAGCTCCTAAATCCGCATGAAGGTGCGGGCCCTCATTCCAGCACAGCTGGCTAGGGGGGCAGGTTATGATTTTTCAAAGATGTTTGGATCAATTCGATTCAGTCTTTGGATTCAGAACATTGTTTCACAAGGGTACAGAATAGGTTTCAAGGTAAGACCGCCTGTGAGAAGATTTTTTCTCTTACGCATTCCAGTAAACCCAAGAAAGGCTCGGGCGTTTCTGAAATGTGTTTCAGACCTAGAGTCGGCTGGGGTAATTGTGCCAGTTCCAGTTCTGGAACGAGGTCTGGGGTTTTATTCAAATCTGTTCATTGTACCAAAGAAGGAGAATTCCTTCAGACCGGTTCTGGATCTAAAAATATTGAATCGTTATGTAAGGATACCAACTTTCAAAATGGTGACTATAAGGACTATTCTGCCTTTTGTTCAGCAAGGGCATTATATGTCTACAATAGACTTACAGGATGCATATCTTCATATTCCAATTCATCCAGATCACTATCAGTTCCTGAGATTCTTTTTTCTAGACAAGCATTACCAGTTTGTTGCTCTTTAGTTTGGCCTAGCGACAGCTCCAAGGATCTTTTCAAAGGTTCTCTGTGCCCTTCTCTCTGTAATCAGAGAACAGGGTATTGCAGTATTTCCTTATCTGGACGATATCTTGGTACTTGCTCAGTCTTTACATTCTGCAGAATCTCACACAAATCAACTTGTGTTGTTTCTTCAAAGACATGGTTGGAGGATCAATTTACCAAAGAGTTCCTTGATTCCTCAGACAAGGGTAACCTTTTTGGGTTTCCAAATAGATTCAGTGTCCATGACTTTGTCTCTAACAGAAAAGAGACGTCTGAAATTGGTTTCAGCTTGTCGAAACCTTTAGTCTCAATTGTTCCCTTCGGTAGCTTTGTGCATGGAAATTCTAGGTCTCATGACTGCTGCATCGGACGCGATCCCTTTTGCTCGTTTTCACATGAGACCTCTCCAGCTTTGTATGCTGAACCAATGGTGCAGGGATTATACAAAGATATCACAATTAATATCCTTAAATCCCAATGTTCGATCTTCTCTGACTTGGTGGTTGGATCATCATCGTTTAATTCAAGGGGCCTCTTTTGTTCGTCCAATCTGGACTGTGATCTCAACAGATGTGAGTCTTTCACTTTGGGGAGCTGTATGGGGATCTCTGACAGCGCAGGGGGTTTGGGAATCTCAGGAGGCGAGATTACCAATCAACATTTTGGAACTCTGTGCAATTTTCAGAGCTCTTCAGTTCTGGCCCCTTCTGAAGAGAGAATCGTTTATTTGTTTTCAGACAGACAATGTCACAACCGTGGCGTATGTCAATCATCAAGGTGGGACTCACAGTCTTCAGGCTATGAAAGAAGTATCTTGGATACTTGTATGGGCGGAATCCAGCTCCTGTTTAATCTCTGCGGTTCACATCCCAGGTATAGACAATTGGGAAGCGGATTATCTCAGTCGCCAGACGTTACATCCGGGCGAATGGTCTCTTCACCCAGAGGTATTTCTTCAGATTGTTCAAATCTGGGGACTTCCAGAAATAGATCTGATGGCTTCTCATCTAAACAAGAAACTTCCCAGGTATCTGTCCAGATCCAGGGATCCCCAGGCGAAAGCGGTGGACGCGTTGTCGCTTCCTTGGAATTATCAACCTGCTTATATCTTTCCGCCTCTAGTTCTTCTTCCAAAAGTGATTTCCAAAATCCTAATGCAGCGTTCGTTTGTACTGCTGGTGGCTCCAGCATGGCCTCACAGGTTTTGGTATGCGGATCTCGTTCGGATGGCCAGTTACCAACTTTGGACAATTCCGTTAAGGCCAGACCTTCTATCTCAAGGCCCATTTTTCCATCAGGATCTCAAATCATTAAATTTGAAGGTATGGAGATTGAACGCTTGATACTTAGTCATAGAGGTTTCTCTGACTCAGTGATTAATACTATGTTACAGGCTCGTAAATCTGTGTCTAGAAAGATTTATTACCGAGTCTGGAAGACTTACATTTCTTGGTGTTCTTCTCAGAAATTCTCTTGGCATTCTTTTAGAATTCCTAGAATTTTACAGTTTCTTCAGAATGGTTTGGATAAGGGTTTGTCTGCAAGTTCCTTGAAAGGACAAATCTCTGCTCTTTCTGTTCTTTTTCACAGAAAGATTGCTAATCATCCTGATATTCATTGTTTTGTACAGGCTTTGGTTCGTATCAAGCCTGTCATTAAATCAATCTCTCCTCCTTGGAGTCTTAATTTGGTTCTGAGGGCTTTACAGGCTCCTTCGTTTGAACCTATACATTCTCTGGATATTAAATTACTTTCTTGGAAAGTTTTGTTCCTTTTGGCCATCTCTTCTGCTAGAAGAGTTTCTGAGTTATCTGCTCTTTCTTGTGAATCTCCTTTTCTGATTTTTCATCAGGATAAGGCAGTGTTGTGGACTTCATTTAATTTTTTACCTAAAGTTGTGAATTCTAACAACATTAGTAGAGAAATTGTTGTCCCTTCATTGTGTCCTAATCCTAAGAATTCTCTGGATAGATCTTTACATTCTTTGGATGTAGTAAGAGCTTTGAAATATTATGTTGAAGCTACTAAAGATTTCAGAAAGACTTCTAGTCTATTTGTTATCTTTTCTGGTTCCAGGAAAGGTCAGAAGGCTTCTGCCATTTCTTTGGCGTCTTGGTTAAAGTCTTTGATTCATCATGCTTATGTAGTGTCGGGTAAATCCCTGCCTCAAAGGATTACGGCTCATTCTACTAGGTCAGTTTCTACTTCCTGGGCTTTTAGGAATGAAGCTTCTGTTGATCAGATTTGCAAAGCAGCAACTTGGTCTTCTTTGCATACTTTTACTAAATTCTACCATTTTGATGTTTTTTCTTCTTCAGAAGCAGTTTTTGGTAGAAAAGTACTTCAGGCAGCTGTTTCAGTTTGATTCTTCTGCTTATTATTTAATTTTTTTTATTTGGGTTGTGGATTATTTTTTCAGCTGAATTGGCTGTCTTTATTTTATCCCTCCCTCTCTAGTGACTCTTGCGTGGAAGTTCCACATCTTGGGTATTTGCTATCCCATACGTCACTAGCTCATGGACTCTTGCAAATTACATGAAAGAAAACATAATTTATGTAAGAACTTACCTGATAAATTCATTTCTTTCATATTGGCAAGAGTCCATGAGGCCCACCCTTTTTGTGGTGGTTATGATTTTTTTGTATAAAGCACAATCATTCCATTTCCTTGTTTGATGCTTTCGCTACTTTCTTATCACCCCCACTTCTTGGCTATTCGTTAAACTGAATTGTGGGGTGTGGTGAGGGGTGTATTTATAGGCATTTTGAGGTTTGGGAAACTTTGCCCCTCCTGGTAGGAATGTATATCCCATACGTCACTAGCTCATGGACTCTTGCCAATATGAAAGAAATGAATTTATCAGGTAAGTTCTTACATAATTATGTTATATATATATATATATATATATATATATATATATATATATATATATATATATATATATATATATATATATAGATAAAGGGAGAGTATTTTTACTAAATACACCTACATTTTTTAATATAAAAAATATTAGGGATTTTAAGAATAATAGATGTGCCAAAGTACCTCCAAAAAACAGGGCAGTCAAGCTCAGTTTTATTCTTTACTAAAGAACTGGGGTATGGGGCAGACCCTCAAGTTGAAAATAGAACAATAATTGTCAGAAAAAGACCTGGGCCTCCATTACATATGCAGCGTCGCCCGCAAAATCCTCTGCCGCCAGATTTTACGCAATTTTGGTATTACATATACGGCATAGCATGCAAGTTACATGCATATATTTTACCGTTCTGACGTATTTTTTTTTTGCCATAGACTAACGTAGAACAGACGCACAATTTGGTATCCAATATGCAGCGTAAGGACTTACGCGTGCAGAATTCAGAAAATCTACTCCATTCTCATCTCGCCACATTTTGCAGGCGCAGCAACCCTTGCACTGACTAAAAAAGCAACGTAACTCCCTGGAAGCCTTAACAAACACATACATTTAAGCAGCATCTCAAGGTTAAGGGGACAGTATACTATGATATTGTTTTTTTAAGGTTTATTTGTGTATTTGAAATAGTTTGAAGCCCACTACATAATCAAATGGATTGAGCTTGTAGGTACTTTATCACACTGTGGACATTATACTTGCTTATTTACTTTAAAATTGTATTACCCTTCATCTCTTTAGAACCCACTGGAGTGTAATTTATTCTAATGCTAACACAGCTTGGCATTGATGCCAAAATATATAAAGGGACAGTCAAGTCCAAAGAAAACCTTCTTCTTTTAAATAGGGCATGTTATTTCAAACTACTTTCAGATTTAATTATAACACTTGCTTTGTTCTCTTCGTATTCTTAGTTGAAAGCAAAACCTAGGATGGCTTATATGATAATTTATAAGACCTTCTTGAAGGCTGCCTCTTTGCAATTGTGCCAAACCAATCACAGACACCACAACCTCTCACCTGCAGACTTAAAACACCTAATAATGCCCACCCTATCAGTAACATCACTACTATATATACCAATGTGTCAATTTATATTGGAAGTGAGATACATTGATTTACATCTTAGAAGTGAATATTACTATATGTACCCTTCATAAACAACTATTGTGGATGTGAGTTATAGCACAAGAATATGTCATAAACAGGATAATATTACCTTTTTTTTTGCCATTTCCACACGTCTTATTATATGTTTTAATAATATTAGTGTACTAAAACACACCTCACATGGATGTGGATGACAATTATATGGTAAATAACAGAGGACAAGATTTATGGTGAACTATAAGAATATTTATTTATTTTTTGGCTTCTTAGATGAGGGAGCTGAGGTGACTGTAATGGATTGCCTTGTTCTCCTGGTTTGAGAAGATTCTGATGTTTCTGCTGGTGTGCTGGCCACAGATGATAGGCTGGAGGCAGTGTCCTGCTGGTGTGTAAAGTGCTCAACCAACACACCCAAGAGTTGAGTTTGTTCTCGCCATCTATTGTACATCTGCATCTGCATATCAGACAGAATTTGCATCATCTGTGACTGGTTTTGAACACTTCCACTTAATGATGCTGCCATGTCCCTCTGCAGCTCTATGCTACGTTTGTGTAACCTCTCTTGGCTCCTAAAGAACCTCTCTTGGCTCCTGAAGAACCTCTCTTGGCCTCTTTGTCTGCTCTCAGAGCTTGTTATGAGCCTCCTCTGGAGTGCAATGTATTCCTCACCCAGGGGAGAATACAATGCATCCACAGGCTCTTGAGCAGCAGGGCTTCTAGTTGCTTGAGGTGCAGGTTCAGCGGCATCTGCTGGTTCTGTCGGGACAGGTTCAGCTGCATCTGCTGGTTCTGTTGGTACAGGTTCAGCTGCATCTGCTGGTGCTTGAGTACTTCCAGCTATATTTTCATCTGCAGATGGTGGAGCTCTCCCAATTGATGAGGATGGTGGAGCTCTCCCAATTGATGAGGATGGTGGAGCTCTCAGGGTGGATTGATAGTCCCACTGATGACCAGTGTGTGACCACGCAGCCTGTCCAGTTGGCAACTTCTTGTTGACATAGTCTGTGGGTTAAAAGCCATGACTGCCCTGAGATTGTGTTGGGGGGGGGGTAAATACATGGACCCTTTGCGGCTATCTTGGCTCCCCCTCAAAGCCAAAAGAAGAATATTCCTCTGGCCAGGAATCTTGCCAGGGGTCATATGGCAATGGTGGTGGCATCACTCCCGGGTCCTCAACTGAAGCAATCCAACCCTGCTCATACCTGGGAGCATACTGTTCATGTGGGTGCCTGAAGACTGGTGGTGGTGGTGGCTGCATGCCTGTGACTGGTGGTGGTGGTGGCGGCGGCATGCCTGTTTGTATCCTCGTGACAGGAAATGATGAGAGGGATTAGTACAGTCAGATATGTCCATGTGGGCATACAATGTACATTGATATATGCTAGGGCCTATACTGATTCTCATGTCAAACTCTATAACATTCATGTGCACATTGTGATTTGTGCTTATGAGGGATTTTAATATGCACAGTATACAGGTATGTGTTTCATACAATAGTTATGTGTACATGTCAATGATGAAAAAAATGTGTTCTTTAAGTGACACTATGGTCACACAATTTACTTTAGCCTGGATGTAGGCACAAGAAACCTGCCTTTATTGAGCTAATGTAGTTGTTGATGGCTATAGTGTCCATTTACTGAAAACTCTACATGTGGCTTGTGGCCTGTGGTTACTCTGAGACATGTTTGTATTGCACTATTCCACCTCATATCATGAATTGCATTGTGTTAAGTAGCATTAATGTCAAATATAATTGTAGATGTTTTTGTTAGTAGGCCAAATACCATGCTCCTCATTGTGTACATGAATGTGTGATATCTCAAATACATTTAATACTGGTGTGTGGGATGTTACTCACCAGCATGATGTGCTGTGGTTTGCAGCCCCTGAGTCACGAGCCCCTGGAAGTCCACGGAACTGCTGTGATACTCAGGGACCTGCGTATCATCTCCTACCATATTCTATGTCCAGGGATGAACCACCGCCTGTTCCCCTCTGGTGCATAGCTTCCTGCCCGATCTTTTCTTTCACCCACCTCTTGCAGACATTCCACCACTTTTTAAGGCCCTCAACAGTCCTCCTCTGCGGGGCCACACTGTTGATGGCATCCTCTACTGCCAACCATGCAGTTTTTCGCCTTTTGGCACTGCCTTTGCCCTTCTCCTGCCCAAAGAAGGCACTGTAATCTGTCCATGATGGCCTGGACTAGGGCAACATTGTCATCAAATGAGAAGTTTGGACATCTCAAACCTCTCATCCTCCATGGACACCTGGCTTGCTCCCTGTGATGTCCCTGGTAGTGGGTTCCTCCCTATCCTCTCCCTCCTCCCCCCCTTCTGTCCCCATGTGCACCCTCTGTCCCCTCTCCTTGATATGCCTGGTCTATGGGGCTCTCGGGCATCTCCCTTCCCATCATACCCTTCTCGCTCTCCCTCTCCCCACTCCACTTACTCCCTGACGGGGACCCCCACCTGCTCCCTCCTGTCCTCTACAATACTCCTCTCCCTGCCACTCCTCACCCCTCCGCCCCACTAACCTCTCCACCTGCCACTCCTCACACTAAATCACACTACACACACTCATACTCCACTCCCCAGTTCAATCACACACAATCACAACCAAACACTCAGCCCTATCACACTGTAAAATTCAAATAAAATGTGTGAGGTGTTAGAAAAAAAAAGTGTGGTGTATTTGTTAATGCGACCTAACTAACTCCTCTGTTTGCGCCTCCTCTCTCTACTCTCACTAATCCTCCACTCCAGTGTAGTGTGCTGTAGCTCATGAACATCCCAAACACACTGAAAATGGCGGACTGCGCATGGGTTTATATATGAATTTTGAATAGGTAATCTAGTGTCGCATTTTTAGTATGAAAGTCGCGGTTCATTTTTACGAGTGTTAGCCTAATTTGATAAAAACTACTCTTTATTGAGACTTTCTGTGGACAAAATACGGGCGTAAGTTACTTGCGACGACTAAAATGTGTATTTGCGCACATTTCGGAAGATCGCCAGTTTGTCCTACTTACGCCAGTTTAAGCATCTAACGGCGCAGCTATATGTAATACCCCAATGTGCGAGGTGAAATTAGTGACGGCGCAGGTTCCCACGCTTGCGCCGAAACCTGCGCGTATATTTGATTGCTCACCTAGGTCTTATATTTTAATGATCAGTTGTATCAGTTAAGCAAGGGATTTCAGCACTCAATACATGGTTTGCAAAAATACATTTGCTATACTTAGAGTATCATCTGGAGTTATAAAGGACCCACCCAGAGAAATTATTTGCCAAGACAACAGGTATTGCAGTAATTAATACTTTGTTTATTAATGACAAAACGAGGAGGAAAAAAAACCTCCTTCTTTAAATTCAGTTAAGATAACAGAATCAATACTGCGCTGGATTATTAAAAAAAGGCTGCATTCTTCGATGGGTACCTGACTGCATTTGTGTACCAAAAGCACTGTATATATACACACAACACACATTATATATATATATATATATATATATATATATATATTATACACACACACACACACAGAGCGCAAAAGAGAGGGGGGGAGGGAGCACAAAAGAAAGGGGGGGGGGTGGAAGAGCGCAAAAGAGAGGGGGGGAGAGAGCGCAAAAGAGAGGGGGGGAGAGATAGGGCAAAAGAGAGGGTGGGAAAGAGCGCAAAAGAGAAGGGGAGAGAGCGCAAAAGAGAGGGGGAGGAGAGTACAAAAGAGAGGGAGAGAGACAGCAAAAGAGAGGAGAGAGCAAACAAGGGGAGAGAGCAAACGAGAGGGGGGAAGACAGAGAGCAAAAGAGATTGAGAGAGACAGCAAAGAGGGGGAGAGAGAGCAAAAGAGAGGGAGAGAGACAGCAAAAGAGAAGAGAGAGAGAGCAAACGAGAGGAGAGAGAGCAAACGAGAGGGGGGAAGAGAGAGAGCAAAGAGAGGGAGAGAGACAGCAAAAGAGGGGGAGAGAGAGCAAAAGAGAGGGGGGAGAGAGAGCAAAAGAGAGGGGAGAGAGAGAGAGCAAAAGAGAGGGGAGAGAGAGAGAGCAAAAGAGAGGGGGAGAAAAAGAGAGCAAAAGAGAGGGGGGATAGAGAGGACCGCTGTACTGCAAAAAATGAGAGAGACAGCAAAAGAGAGGAGGGAAAGAGACAGCAAAAGAGAGGGTGGAGAGAGACAGCAAAAGAGAGGGTGGAGAGAGACAGCAAAAGAGAGGGGGGAGAGAGACAGCAAAAGAGAGGAGAAGAGAGATAGCAAAAGAGAGGGGGGAGAGAGTGCAAAAAGAGAGGGGGAGAGTGCGCAAAAGAGAGTGGGGAGTGCGCAAAAGAGAGGGGGAGAGTGCGCAAAAGAGAGGGGGGAGAGAGCTCAAAAGAGGGGGGAGAGAGCTCAAAAGAGGGGGGAGAGAGCGCAAAAGAGGGGAAGAGAGCGCAAAAGAAAGGGGGGAGAGAGAGAGCCAAAGAGAGGGGGAGAGAGTACAAAAGAGAGGGAGAGAGAGAGCAAACAAGAGGAGAGAGAGAGCAAACAAGAGGAGAGAGAGCAAACGAGAGGGAGAGAGACAGCAAAAGAGGGGGAGAGAGAGAGAAAAAGAGAGGGGGAGAGAGAGAGGCAAAAGAGAGGGGGAAGAGAGAGCAAAAGAGAAGGGGAAGAGAGAGCAAAAGAGGGGGGAGAGAGAGAAAAAGAGAGGGGGGAGAGAGAGAGAGCAAAGAAGAGGGGGAGAGAGAGAGCAAAAGAGAGGGGGAGAGAGAGAGTAAATGAGAGGGGAGAGAGAGAGCAAAAAGAGAGGGGGAGAGAGAGCAAAGAGAGGGGGAGAGAGAGAGCAAAAGGGGGGAGAGAGAGAGAGTAAATGAGAGGGGAGATAGAGAGCAAAAGAGAGGGGAGAGAGAGAGCAAAAGAGAGGGGGAGAGAGAGCAAAAGAGAGGGGGAAGAGAGAGCAAAAGAGAAGGGCAAGAGAGAGCAAAAGAGGGGGGGAGAGAGAGAAAAAGAGAGGGGAGAGAGAGCAAAAGAGAGGGGGAGAGAGAGAGTAAACGAGAGGGGGGGAGAGAGAGAGGAGAGAGAGAGCAAAAGTGAGGGGGAGAGAGAGAGCAAAAGTGAGGGGGAGAGAGAGAGAGCAAAAGAGAGGGGGAGAGAGAGAGAGCAAAAGAGAGGGGGGAGAGAGAGAGGTAAACGAGAGGGGAGAGAGAGAGAGAGCAAAAGAGAGGGGGAAAAAGAGAGAGCAAAAGAGAGGGGGGATAGAGAGGACCGCTGTACTGCAAAAAATGAGAGAGACAGCAAAAGAGAGGAGGGAGAGAGACAGGCAAAAGAGAGGGTGGATGAGAGACAGCAAAAGAAGAGGGGGGAGAGAGACAGCAAAAGAGAGGGAGGAGAGAGACAGCAAAAGAGAGGGGGGAGAGAGACAGCAAAAGAGAGGGGGGAGAGAGACAGCAAAAGAGAGGGGGGAGGAGACAGCAAAAGAGAGGAGGGAGAGAGACAACAAAAGAGAGGGGGGAGTGAGACAGCAAAAGAGAGGGGGGAGAGTGCGCAAAAGAGAGGGGGGAGAGTGCGCAAAAAAAAGTGGGGAGAGTGCGCAAAAGAGAGGGGGGAGAGAGCGCAAAAGAGAGGGGGAGAGTGCGCAAAAGAGAGGGGGAGAGTGCACAAAAGAGAGGGGGGAGAGAGCGCAAAAGAGAGGGGGACGGAGAGAGAGCGCAAAAGAGAGGGGGAGAGAGCTCAAAAGAGAGGGGGATGAGAGCGCAAAAGAGAGGGGGGAGAGCGCTCAAAAGAGAGGGGGGAGAGAGCGCAAAAGAGAGGGGGAGAGAGAGCGCAAAGAGAGGGGGAGAGAGCGCAAAAGAGAGGGGGATGAGAGCGCCAAAAGAGAGGGGGGGAGAGAGCGCAAAAGAGAGGGGGGGAGAGGGAGAGCGCAAAAGAGAGGGAGAGAGAGGGGGAGAGAGAAAGCTCATAAGAGAGGGGGAGAGAGAGCACAAAAGAGATGGGGGAGAGAGCACAAAAGAGAGGGGGGGAGAGCACAAAAGAGAGGGGGGACGAGAGAGCACAAAAGAGAGGGGGGGGAGAGAGTGCAAAAGAGGAGGGGCGAGAGAGCACAAAAGAGAGGGGGGAGAGAGCACAAAAGAGAAGGGGGGAGAGAGTGCAAAAGAGAGGGGGGGGAGAGAGCACAAAAGAGAAGGGGAGAGAGCGCAAAAGAGAGGGGGAGAGACAGCAAAAGAGAGGAGAGAGAGAGAGCAAACGAGAGGAGAGAGAGCAAATGAGAGGGCGGAAGAGAGAGAGCAAAAGAGAGGGAGAGAGACAGCAAAAGAGGGGGAGAGAGAGCAAAAGAGAGGGAGAGAGACAGCAAAAGAGAGGAGAGAGAGAGCAAACGAGAGGAGAGAGAGCAAACGAGAGGGGGGAAGAGAGAGAGCAAAAGAGAGGGAGAGAGACAGCAAAAGAGGGGGAGAGAGAGCAAAAGAGAGGGGGGGAGAGTAAAAGAGGAGGGGGGAGAGAGAGAGCAAAAGAGAGGGGAGAGAGAGCGAGCAAAAGAGAGGGGAGAGAGAGCGAGCAAAAGAGAGGGGAGAAAAAGAGCAAAAGAGAGGGGGGATAGAGAGGACCGCTGTACTGCAAAAAATGAGAGAGACAGCAAAAGAGAGGAGGGAGAGAGACAGCAAAAGTGAGGGTGGAGAGAGACAGCAAAAGAGAGGGGGGAGAGAGACAGCAAAAGAGAGGGGCAGAGAGACAGCAAAAGAGAGGGGGGAGAGAGACAGCAAAAGAGAGGGGGGAGTGAGACAGCAAAAGAGAGGGGGAGAGAGACAGCAAAAGAGAGGAGAAGAGAGATAGCAAAAGAGAGGGGGGAGAGAGTGCAAAAAGAGAGGGGGAGAGTGCGCAAAAGAGAGTGGGGGAGTGCGCAAAAGAGAGGGGGGGAGAGTGCGCAAAAGAGAGGGGGGGAGAGAGCTCAAAAGAGGGGGAGGAGAGAGCTCAAAAGAGGGGGGGGAAGAGAGCGCAAAAGAGGGGAAGAGAGCGCAAAAGAAAGGGGGGAGGGAGAGAGAGTAAAAAAGAGAGGGAGAGAGCAAACAAGAGGAGAGAGAGAGCAAACAAGAGGAGAGAGAGCAAACGAGAGGGAGAGAGACAGCAAAAGAGGGGGAGAGAGAGCAAAAGAGAGGGGGAGAGAGAGAGCAAAAGAGAGGGGGAAGAGAGAGCAAAAGAGAAGGGGAAGAGAGAGCAAAAGAGGGGGGGAGAGAGAGAAAAAGAGAGGGGGAGAGAGAGAGAGCAAAAGAGAGGGGGAGAGAGAGAGCAAAAGAGAGGGGGAGAGAGAGAGTAAATGAGAGGGGAGAGAGAGAGAGAGCAAAAGAGAGGGGGAAGAGAGAGCAAAAGAGAAGGGGAAGAGAGAGCAAAAGAGGGGGGGAGAAGAGAGAAAAGAGAGGGGAGAGAGAGCAAAAGAGAGGGGGAGAGAGAGAGTAAACGAGAGGGGAGAGAGAGAGAGAGAGCAAAAGAGAGGGGGAGAGAGAGAGCAAAAGTGAGGGGGAGAGAGAGAGAGAGAGCAAAAGAGAGGGGGAGAGAGAGAGCAAAAGAGAGGGGGAGAGAGAGAGTAAACGAGAGGGGAGAGAGAGAGAGAGCAAAAGAGAGGGGAAAAAGAGAGAGCAAAAGAGAGGGGGGATAGAGAGGACCGCTGTACTGCAAAAAAATGAGAGAGACAGCAAAAGAGAGGATGGAGAGAGACAGCAAAAGAGAGGGGGGGAGAGAGACAGCAAAAGAGAGGGGGAGAGAGACAGCAAAAGAGAGGGGGGACAGAGACAGCAAAAGAGAGGGGGGAGAGAGACAGCAAAAGAGAGGGGGGAGAGAGACAGCAAAAGAGAGGGGGGAGTGAGACAGCAAAAGAGAGGGGGGAGTGAGACAGCAAAAGAGAGGGGGGAGAGAGCTCAAAAAAAAGTGGGGAGAGTGCGCAAATGAGAGGGGGGAGAGAGCGCAAAAGAGAGGGGGAGATGTGCGCAAAAGAGAGGGGGAGAGTGCACAAAAGAGAGGGGGGAGAGAGCGCAAACGAGAGGGGGGAGAGAGTGCAAAAGAGAGGGGGAGAGAGCTCAAAAGAGAGGGGGAGAGAGCGCAAAAGAGAGTGGGGAGTGCGCAAAAGAGAGGGGGAGAGAGCGCAAAAGAGAGGGGGAGAGAGAGCGCAAAAGAGAGGGGGAGAGAGAGCGCAAAGAGAGGGGGAGAGAGCGCAAAAGAGAGGGGGGGAGAGAGCGCAAAAGAGAGGGGGGAGGAGAGCGCAAAAGAGAGGGGGAGAGAGAGCGCAAAAGAGAGGGGGGGAGAGAGCACAAAAGAGAGGGGGGAGAGAGCACAAAAGAGAGGGGGGAGAGAGCACAAAAGAGAGGGGGGAGAGAGTGCAAAGAGAGGGGGGAGAGAGCACAAAGGGGGAGAGCGCAAAAGAGAGGGGGAGAGACAGCAAAAGAGAGGAGAGAGAGAGAGCAAACGAGAGGAGAGAGAGCAAACGAGCGAGGGCGGAAGAGAGAGAGCAAAAGAGAGGGAGAGAGACAGCAAAAGAGGGGGAGGAGAGAGAGCAAAAGAGAGGGAGAGAGACAGCAAAAGAGAGGAGAGAGAGAGCAAACGAGAGGAGAGAGAGCAAACGAGAGGGGGGAAGAGAGAGAGCAAAAGAGAGGGAGAGAGACAGCAAAAGAGGGGGAGAGAGAGCAAAAGAGAGGGGGGGAGAGTAAAAAGAGAGGGGGAGAGAGAGAGCAAAAGAGAGGGGAGAGAGAGCGAGCAAAAGAGAGGGAGAAAAAGAGCAAAAAGAGAGGGGGGATAGAGAGGACCGCTGTACTGCAAAAAAAGAGAGAGACAGCAAAAGAGAGGAGGGAGAGAGACAGCAAAAGTGAGGGTGGAGAGAGACAGCAAAAGAGAGGGGGGGAGAGAGACAGCAAAAGAGAGGGCAGAGAGACAGCAAAAGAGAGGGGGGAGAGAGACAGCAAAAGAGAGGGGGGGAGTGAGACAGCAAAAGAGAGGGGGGAGAGAGAGCGCAAAAGAGAGGGGGGAGAGTGCGCAAAAGAGAGAGGGAGAGAGACAGCAAAAGAGAGGAGGGAGAGAGACAGCAAAAGAGAGGGGGGAGAGAGACAGCAAAGAGAGGGGCGATAGAGAGGACCGCTTGTACCTGCAAAAAATGGCCTGTGTACACGGGCTTTAGGACTAGTCATCTTATATTGCAATAAACAGATGGCAAACATGGCACAATTTTGAGTAACTGATATTTTAAATGGGTTCAAATCCTGTGGGCCACTCATTTACATGTAGATATATACAGGGCTTGAGCACCATCATACAACAGACATGTTAACAGCCTGGCCCAATGTTCTTTATGGCAAATAAATTGGTGACAACCTTGGAACACACTTTTTTTTTTTAAATTCTTTTTATTAAAGGTAACAGAGCAGTTACAACAACGCAAGTCAATTCTTATAATCAATAGACAGCAAGTTTGTTTTACAGATGGTTATACATGACGATAGAGTACAGTATCTTTGTAAAAGCAATAAGTCCAAAAGGCTGTGACCATATCTCCGACGTCTACGTTTGAATGTGCACTCCGCTCCTTTAAGAACATTTTCAAATTATTTAAAACCTCTAATAACTATTTACATTTTTAACAATTAACCATTAACAGTTGACTCTCTGGTGTTTCTGTTTCTTGATCATAAGCGGGCGTAGAGAAGGGGGGGATGGAAGGGAAATAGGGATGGGGGGAAGCTCAAAACAACATTACCTCTAAAGGATCATGAGTCTGTGCAGTGCTTACTGTATGTTGCCTCCCCTCCCATATATTTATTTGTAGCATTGCTTCCAGGTGGGCAAAGGGTTTTAGTACCTGACTCTGTATGGGTGGATCCAATGTGTCTATGTATATTTTCCACTTCTGAAGAAAGGGGCGCAGTCCTGCGTGCCGTGTCAAGTCTAACATCGTATTGTTCCACAAAAAGTTGTTTAAGTAACAGGTATTTTAGTTGTGCTATTGTCGGTGTTTGTCTGGTGATCCATCTTTTAAGAATGCATTGTCTGGCCAATAATGTGTATAAAAAAGGAATTTATGTAACTTCCTATGCGTGTCATCCCATTTTAGAAGGAAAATTTCCGCCTCTGTGTATTCAATCTCTATCTGATATGTAATCTTTAGCCAATACTGACATTGACCCCAGAACCTCCTAACCTTCGGGCATGCGTAGGAATAATGCTGGAGTGATGGAGCTGCCACTCCGCATTTAATGCAGTGGTCCGGGACTCGACGGTCCCATTTTGATAGTCTGTGTGGTGTAATATAATCCATATGTAGGATTCTGACCTGTGTTTCTCTATGTGATATTGCCAATGTTGCCTGTTTTGTTCTTTCTAGGCTCTCTTTTATATCTTGTACCGTCAGATCCAATGAACAATTATTATTTTGTTTTAGCATCATATTCGCTAAGATCATAGGTTCTTTTTGTTGCAGAAGACGCGTGTAAATGTGGGACAGCGAGAATGACCCCACCCGGAATAGTGTCTGCGTTATCGCAAAAGGCGATGCCTCCCAAAACCCTGCATTGGATAATTGTAGTGACCCCAGATAATGCCTCAACTGCAAATAGGCATAGAAGTGTCCATTTGAAACTTGAAATTTGTTTTTTAATTCTTGAAATGAATGAACTGTCTATTGTAGTGGGTCCAGTATGTCACCGATAACTTTCAGACCCGCCCTTTTCCACTCTCGGAAGGGCTTCTGGTCTAGCCCAGCCGAGAAGTCTGGATTTCCCAATATTGGGATGAATTTTTTTGGGGGGGAGTTAATCTTTAGATATTTATGTATCTTGTGCCAGGCCCTTAATGGGTCTTTATATGCCACACTGTTTAGAATTTCAGCGGGGAGTGTCTTTCCATTTCCATAGGGTAGATATGCTAACGAAATGGGCACTATTTCCAGCTTGTCATCCCCGAAGTGTCCCGTGCCCATTTGCCAGTCTATAACCAGCCTAGCCAGTGCTCCCCAATTGTACAGTTGAAGTTTTTCCATTGCTATTCTTGGCTTACCCTTTTTCAAATAAATTGAGATATTGCCCTGGTGAGCAGGTGTAAGTCTGCATAAGTCAGGAGAAATGGCAACATAAGCATTGGGTAAAGTATTTTAAGCAATACCGTCATTTTTACTACATTGACTCTGCCCGACAGCCCTAAGGGGAGGTTGAGCCAGTTCGACAACTGAGAGGATAATTGCGTGCATTTGTCGGAAATATTTAATCTGTAAATAGGGTCCCTATGTAGATGTATGCCTAAATATGTTAGGCTTTCTGTTGCTTCCACAAACGGGAAGCTATGTTTAGAGAGTGGTTGTCTACAAAGCCATAACACCTCTGATTTAGAGGCGTTTATCTTGTATCCCGAAAAACTGCCAAATTCATCTATTGTCTGGAGAATGAAGGAGATGTGTGCTCGTGGAGACTCCACAAACAACAACATGTCATCCGCGTATAATGCCAAATGAAGAGGGATGTCTTTTATTACAACACCCGGGAAAACCCGTCTAAGCTTTGTGGCCAACGGTTCCAATGCTAGGTTGAATAATAACGAGGATAGGGGACACCCTTGTCTGGTGCCCCTCTGAAGCTGAAAGTCACCCGAGAAGAGACCGTTAGAAAGGATCCTAGCTACCGGTGAATCATAGATTTTACCAAGTACATTTAAGAAGGGGGCCCTCGAATCCCATACCTATGTAATGATTCCATCAAATGGGGCCATTCCACCCTGTCAAAGGCCTTCTCTGCGTCCAAGGACAACAGGAAGGCCTCCGGATCGAGTTTTTCGGTACCGCCCTTCCCCCTCATCCAATAATGACCTGTAACACCTTGCGGAGATTCACCACCGACGTGCGCTTAAATACAAAGCCCGTCTGATCTGGATGAATCAAATCTGGCAATATGGTCTTGAGTCTATTTGCCATTATTTTCGTGAACAACTTATAGTCCACATTCAGGAGTGAAATGGGTCTATAAAATTCCGGTAGTGAATGGTCTTTGCCTGGTTTAGGGATAAGTGTGATATGAGCCGCCATGAATTCTTTAGAGGAATGCATGTCTGTTAGAATAAAGGAATTAAACAACTTAAGTGTGGTGGTCAACTGTGGTTGTAAAACTCTATAAAACTCGGGTGGTAGTTTCAGAGTGCTAGACAATTCGTCTTGTGTGATCGGGGCGTTCAGTTTGTCCAGCTGGTCTGAGGTGATCTGTGGGAGTCTCACCGAGTTCCAAAACTGAGTCAGTGTTTTCCCAGATACTGGGGTCTGCTTTGTATATAGCTGTGTGTAGTATTGTTTGAAACATCTCACTATGTCCTCAGGGTTGGTATAGGATTGGTCTTTCCAGCGCAGAGCAGCAATTTTGACTTTTGCCGTCTGTGTCTTAGTTAACGTCGCCAGTAATTTGCCTGCCCGTCCCCTGAATCTATAAAATCTGCCCGCTGTCTTTAGTAATCCTGACGCAGCCTGTTGTTTTGTGAATGACTCTAAATCGGCTTTTGCGGCTATGTATTTATCATATGATGTTTTTGAGTTAGTCTGGAGTTATAGGTGATAAGCCTGTCCTAGCTGCTTTTGTAGAGTTCTATGTCTATGTTGGGTGTTATGTTTTACTTTAGCGGCATATGAGATTATGTTGCCTGTCAGCACAGTTTTGGCTGCCTCCCAAAAGAGTGTTACATTATCTGTGTGGATAGCGTTATCTGTTGCATAGTCTGTCCATGAATGTTGCAGGAATTTAATGAAATTTCTATTTGTGTGGTGTCCATTAGTTCCCAATGTCAATTCCACCAGTGCGTGGTCTGATATTAGTATGTCATGAATTTTGCAATCTTGCACTTGGTCAGTCAACTTGTTATCGATTAGGAATATATCTATCCTAGATAGTGTATGTTTGGCTTTTGATAGACATGTATATTATTTGCCCTCTGGATTATGTAACCTCCATATATCACTAGTATTGATATCTGTGTCGAACATACTAAATATTTTAGATTCATATTTAGCTTTATAGTTTTTTTTGGGGTCTAACTCTAAAAGGCTCTAGCCATTGTCTGTCTAGTGTGTGTGTGGGAGAGATATTAAAATCCCCTCCTATTATCAATTTGGATCCTAAATGATGTGCTAGGTTTCTTATTAAATCTTCCCAGAATCTTAAATCTCTATGTTTAGGTGCATATAGGTTGCAGAATACGTAGTCTATGGAGTCCACAGTCGCCTCAACTATCATGTATCTGAAGTTAGAGTCCAAGTATGTATGTTTTATGTTGACCATCACTCTTTTTCCAAATGCTATAGCCAATCCTCTACTGGCCCTAGTGTGTAACAAAAAGACCACTTGGCCTACCCAATCCCTCCGTAATTTTTGGTGTTCTATGTCTGATAGATGTGTCTCTTGAAGCATTGCGATGTCAATGCCTAATTTTCTAAGGTGGTTAAGGACTGCCTTACGTTTGATAGGTGTGTTAAGACCTCCCACGTTCCAAGTTACTACTCTAAGTGGCATACGTGTAGGTTTGTGTTATCCAATACGTAAGGAGGAGAGAAAAAAAAAGGGAGAGGGGGGGGAGGGGAGTATGGGTAGTGAAGGTGAAGAGGGCGGAGAGGGACAAGTTAACATAGTATTCCATGATACAATCAATACATTTCACAAATCGGCAGGGTGGCAGAAATATTTCTCTTTGGCAGACCTTTGAAGTGATTCTCAATGAAGTTCTTTCCCTTCTGTTTGCTACCCTGTCTGGGTCTATGAGAGTTTTGGGTGTCTTATTTAAACACTGGGCTCCTAACTGTGTCAGTGTGATCTCAATCTCCTCTAAATGGGCAACTAAGACTTCCAGTTGTACTATTATATTGCTTAGTGTGCGGTGCCCTCCGTCTA
This sequence comes from Bombina bombina, assembly GCF_027579735.1. NCBI lineage: Eukaryota > Metazoa > Chordata > Amphibia > Anura > Bombinatoridae > Bombina > Bombina bombina. The sequence continues at coordinate 235,870,096 of NC_069505.1, read as the reverse complement.
ATTTTCCCTCTATTCTTGATATCCGTCTCTCTGCCGTATCCCCTGCATTTAGGTTTGGTGGAAGTTTGTGTCTGTCATTTATGCTGGGGGAATGTATTTTTTTAGAGGCTGTAAAACTCCATGTGTTGATTTTGTGGGTATTCCTAGGATTTACTCTACTTTGTGGGGTGGGGGTTCCCTTTCTTTCCAAACAGTAAAACTTCCCTATCCTCTCCCAGTCTTGCAGTATGTTATTCTCAGTTAACTCTAAAATTGTGTTTCCACATGATCTCGCCCATCCTGTGCAGGGCAAGCCTCTGTGTGTGTGGTACTTTGCGATCAAACATTCAGAGACATATAGAAAACAATTAACAATATATCTGAACCTAAACAGTAATATATTAAACCAACCTATAGACTTCGATTTAATCTTCACATCTTCTGTTATATATAGCGGCCATATTAGTAAACAACAATTTAAACCCCTATAACAAATTAAAAACAAAAACAACAAATAACTGTAGCACATATTAGAGTGGTACAACATTACCCTGGGGGACTGGGACGACCTCCCTCCATAACAGTCCATCTTTGTGGCCCGTGGGCCTCCATCTTTCCCAGTGCTGTGGTTCAGCAAGTCTTGCACAGCCATTCAATGTCCTTGTTGGACCTATTAAGGGAATCATCTGCTCCTAGAGCAGAGGGAGCTTGGAAAAACTGTGGTGTTGTCTTCATTCTGGATGCTGCAGCTGTTCCGTGGCTAGGAAACTTTTCAAAGCCTGTGGTGAGTGAAAAAATTTAACTCCATGCGGTGTTTGCAATCTAAGTTTTGCTGGAAACAAAAAAGCCACCTGTCTCCCTTGTTCGTGCAACATAGAACACAATGGAGCAAACTCCTTTCTCTGCTTAGTTACCTCCATGGAGTAGTCTTGGAAGAGGAGAAGTTTTGAGCCTTCATACAGAATTTCTTTGCGAGCCCGATAGGCCCTCAGGATTTTAAGTTTTTCCTGGTAGTTTAGGCATTTAAATATAACCTGCCTTGGTTTATCCTTTGTTTGGTCTAGGCCTCTCTCCGGGCCTATGCGGTGCGCTCTCTCCACATCTATTGGTAGGACGTTGTGGTGTATGCCTAAGAGCTTAGGGAAGGTCAGCGCTGTAAATTCCAGTAGGCCTTTGCCTTTGATGGATTCTGATACACCTACTATCCGTAGGTTGTTGCGCCGACTCCTATTTTCCAAGTCATCTACGCAATCTTGGAGCATTTGCGTTTTCTTTACCAGTTGTTTAATTGTTGTATCCGCAGTCACCTGTCTGTCTTCCACATCTGAGATGCGAGTTTCAGCTGCGTTTATTCTAGCGGCAAATTGACGCACCTCGCATGTAAGAGTATCTACTCCCGATTGTAATGAGTCCATTTTGGGGAGGAAAAATTATTTCAGTTCTTGCAGCAAGGCATTGTAGTCTAGACCTAAAGGAGTCTCCTGGTCCATCAAAGCTGAATTTTCTGTGTGGATCTCTGCAGAATGTTTTTGTTGCTTTTTATTTTCAGCATTCTTTGCCCTGTGTGACATGTCTGCAGATGCAGTAGAGGGGAGTTTATAGAAAAATGTGTCCACTTTCATCGAAACTTAGGATTGTTGTTGCTTTGGTGCTGCCCTCTATGTAAATATCTGTAGTTCTTTCGCTGACAGGATGTGGAAATGCAATGTGGTGTGGTTTCTGTGGAGGTGTCTAAGATGGTGAATTTTACCAGACATAAAATAAAAAAAGAAACCAATCAGTAAGCAAACTATGCAGGGTGAACTTGCTACTTAGGTAGAGGCTCTAGTGGATATTATTTTCAATGAACTCTGAGGCTATGGTATACCTTGTCTCTCACCGGAGATCAGAGTGCAAAGTCTCTCTTGATGATGTTATCTTTGTATAGGGGAAAACAATAAAAGTGCTTCAGCCTTATTCCCTTTATGTATGTTAGGCCTTACGAGCGCAACCTGCTATCGGCCCTCAGTGTCCCAAGAACTCTGTGAATTGTCACCACTGTGGCCTGTGGTCCCCTTCTATACTGATCACTAGGCTTATCTGCCTCTGTTGTAGGGAATAGCGGTGTGTATTTTTGTCAGCTGTGAGCAATAGGCCCCAGCTACGTGGGTACCGTTAATTCAAAATGCTCTTTTTGGGTTGCGATTATAAATTACTTTGCAGGGTATATTTTTGCTGTGCTGGTTAATGAGCACCTGCTTGCTTAGTCTCCCCAGCCCCTCAGACTGTCTCCTATATGTTGCGGGTGTTCCCGTAATGTCTTTTTTAATTATTGTTTTTTGCAGGCTTCCTGATCTTCCTACCCACCATCCTATGTTCTCGTCTGTGTTTTAGTAGACCCCCCGTTCTATCACAGAGACTGGCTCTCGGAATATCCCCTCTGGTGGTCCGCTCTGTGTCTACCTGGCTGGGTGGAGATGATCCTTCAATCGTAGCCGTCACACTATGTCCCGATGTGATGGGGGCTGAGCCAATATGGCGGTGTGCTAAAGTGTGGCGCTTCTTCTTTTCTGGGCTCCCGGTCGCTGGATCCGCTGTTATAATCCTCACACTGCTGAAACAGGTCGGCGAAGATTCTTACAACCCGACAAAACCTTAGAGTGTGGGGCTAGGCAGGTGATAAAGGCTTTTGAGCCTATTTAGTAACTCCAAAGCACGGAGCTCTGTACAGATGCGGCTGCCTGTTAAGCCCCCCTACCGGAAGTCCCCTATTTGGCACACACTTAAACACATAGGTAGATCTGCAGAAAGGGAGCAAAAAAATAAATAAAACTTAACTTTTACTGTCATATCGTTGAGGCTCTAAGAAAGCCCTGGTGAAACGTGCGTTAGACGTTCGCCTGTCTGTGAGTAATCTGGACATGGTTATACTTTATTTGCGTGCTCTCTGTGATTGATATACAGGTAATTCTGGCCATTCCTTAGTCACTGCAAGTCGTATCTTTTTCACAATAGTTGTAAGCAGCTGCCTACCAAGAGATTGTCTGATAAGCCCTACCCTTCACATACCTATGTGGGTAGCACCAAATCATAGTCAGTAGTTTTTTAGGGATCTTTTTCTATCTCTGTGGACATCTTACAAAGGGTCTTATTTTGAAATAGACAATTGTAGTGTGTTTAATCCAGATACTCCAATATTTGTATTTTAATATTTGACAGTAAAAGTTGTTTTATTTGAGTGTATGGGTTATAGATGGAACCATAATTTGATGAATAAGGCAGTTCTATGCCTATCTCATTGATATACACTTCATATATTTTACCTTTTCTGAATAAGTAACTGGTATTTTAAAAGGACTAAAATCCTTTGGGCCATTAATTTCTGTGTGGATACATACACGGCGTGAAGCCCTACATAGGATAAACATGTTTTCAGCCTGGCCCAATGGTTTCTATGGCAAAAAAAAAAAAAACTATTGCCAACCTTGCCACTTCATTTGACCTTTTCTAAATAAATAACTGGTATTTCAAATGGCTTAAAATCCTTTGTGCCACTCTTTACTGTGTGGATATATACCAGGAGTGAGTCCCTTCATAGGATAAATATGTTCTTAGCCTGGCCCAACGCTTTTTGTAGCAAACAAACTGGTGCCAATGTTGCCATCTCATATATTTTTAATTTTCTGAATAAGTAACTAGTATTTTAAAAGGGTTAAAATCCTTTGGACCACTCACTTTTTTTGTAGATATATACAGGGAGTGAACCTCTCCATAGAATAAACATGTTCTCACCCTGGCTCAACGCTTTTTGAAGCAAACAAATGGGTGACAACCTTGTCACCCCATATATTTTATCTTTTTCTAAAAAGGACTCAGATATTTTAAAAGGGTTAAAAGCCTTTGGGCCCTCATTACTGTGTGGATATATACAAGGAGTGAGCCCCTTCATATACAAGGAGTGAGCCCCTTCATAGAATAAACATGTTTTCAGCCTGGCCCAAAGCTTTTTGTAGAAAACAAACTTGTGCCAACGTGGTCATCTCATACATTTACCTTTTCTGAATAAGTAACTGGTATTTTGAAAGGGTAAAATACTTTGGGCCACTCATTTCTGTGTGGATATATACAGAATGTGAGCCCCATCATAGGAGAGACATGTTCTCAGCCTGGCCCAACGCTATTTATGGCAAATAAACTGGTGCCAACCTTGCCACTTTATATATTTTACCTTTTCTAAGTAAGTAAATAGTATTTTAAAACGGTTAAATTCCTTTGGGCCACTGATTTCTGTGTGGTTATATAGGGTGTGAGCCCCTTTGTACAATCCAAGTGTTTTCAGACTGTCCCAAAGATTTATATGGTGAGTGCAGAAATATAGCGCTAATAGCTAAAGTAGACCTAGGCCACTCTAAGACAGTCCCCCCTGGATTGTCACAAGTATAACAAAATAGAAAGAATAAGAGGGCGCTAAAGCTAAGATCCCACCACACTTAGTCAAAAATAGTAAAGACAACAGAGGAAAAATTAATCACTTTACTTCACAATATTTAAATACAGTTCATATAACAATAGAAAATATAGACAAGAATGACAAGAAAAAAGGGACGTCTCCCTTAATAAAAAATGGAAATAAACTGGATTGCCACCTTTAAGAAGATAAAAATATGTACTGGAGCTTATTAAAATATGTTCATATATTCAATGAGCGTTATTCATCCAGTGAGATTGGCTACACTTTAGTGAGTAGCTGCACTTTTGAAACAATGTTCCTTATATGGGCTGATCAAGGAAAAGACGTGTTACTGTCCATCAAATGGTTATAACATAGAGAAATTGTATTCTTATTCCTTGTGTGACTCTCTATGATATAGTTCAAACAGTCAAAATACACACCTTAGAGTAAAGATGATTAGCGATCTTTTTAAACTCACACTGTCAGATGTATATCCAGGTAAGCGGTATCCTCCAATGTTATGTTGCTCTTTTCACTTGCTGGAGCTGAACCCGGTCAGCGTGTATGGAAACTGCTTGTCACTCCGATTTCTTATGTGTTTGATTTTTGATTCCGAAGGTGAGAGATGAAATCCGCAGGCCCGCACTTAGCGTGAATCACGCGCGGGTTGAAAATTCTTAAACTAGGTACCTAGATAAGAGATAAAGTAAAGTCCTTTGCAGGGAACAACTGGAAATCAGTCTACGCGTTTCGCCCGTTTTTCTTGAAAAAGCCCTGTTAACGGGCAAAACACGTAGACTGATTTCCAGTTGTTCCCTGCAAAGGACTTTACTTTATCTCTTATCTAGGTACCTAGTTTAAGAATTTTCAACCCGCGCGTGATTCACGCTAAGTGCGGGCCTGCGGATTTCATCTCCGGAATCAAAAATCAAACACATAAGAAATCGGAGTGACAAGCAGTTTCCATACACGCTGACCGGGTTCAGCTCCAGCAAGTGAAAAGAGCAACATAACATTGGAGGATACCGCTTACCTGGATATACATCCGACAGTGTGAGTTTAAAAAGATCGCTAATCATCTTTACTCTAAGGTGTGTATTTTGACTGTTTGAACTATATCATAGAGAGTCACACAAGGAATAAGAATACAATTTCTCTATGTTATAACCATTTGATGGACAGTAACACGTCTTTTCCTTGATCAGCCCATATAAGGAACATTGTTTCAAAAGTGCAGCTACTCACTAAAGTGTAGCCAATCTCACTGGATGAATAACGCTCATTGATAAAATGAACATATTTTAATAAGCTCCAGTACATATTTTTATCTTCTTAAAGGTGGCAATCCAGTTTATTTCCATTTTTTATTAAGGGAGACGTCCCTTTTTTCTTGTCATTCTTGTCTATATTTTCTATTGTTATATGAACTGTATTTAAATATTGTGAAGTAAAGTGATTAATTTTTCCTCTGTTGTCTTTACTATTTTTGACTAAGTGTGGTGGGATCTTAGCTTTAGCGCCCTCTTATTCTTTCTATTTTGCCAAAGATTTATATGGCAAAGAAACCCTTTAAATAGCAGTAACTTATTTAGAAAAGATAAAATATGTGATTTGACAAGGTCGGCACCAGTTTGTTTGTCATAAAAAGCGTTGGGCCAGGCTAAGAACATGTCTGTGCTATAAAGGGGCTCATGCCCTGTATATATCCACACAGAAATGAGTGGCCCACAGGATTTTAACCCTTTTAAAATACCACTTATTCAGAAAAGGTAAAATATATGAAGTGGCAAGGTTGTCACCAATTTGTTTGCCATAAAGAGTGTTGGGCTGCGCTGACAGCATGTCTGTTCTATGAAGGGTTCGTGCCTTGTATATTCCACACATAAATGAGTGGCCCAAAATATGTTAACCTTTTCAAATGACCAGTTACTTATTCAGAAAAGGTAAAATATATGAGATGGCAAGTTTGGCACAAATTTGTTTGCTATAAAAATAAAAAACACGCTGTGTATGTATCCACACAAAAATGAGTGGCCCAAAGGATTTTAACCCTTTTAAAATACCTGTTACTTATTCAGAAAAGGTAAAATGTATGAAGTGGCAAGGATGGCACCAGATTGTTTGCCTTAAAAAGCATTGGGTCCGGCTGAAAATGTGTCTATTCTATAAATGGTGTTAAAGCCCTGTATATATCTACACAGAAATGAGTGACCCAAATAATTTTAACCCTTCTAAAATACCAATTACTTATTCAGAAAAGGTAAATATATGAAGTGGCAAGGTTGGCACCAATTTGTTTGCAATAAAGGACGCTGGGCCAAACTGATAACATGTCTATTCTATGATGGGTCATGCCTTGTGTATATATACACACATAAATGAGTGGCGCAAAGGATTTTATTCTTTTTTAAATACCAATGATTTATTTAGAAAAGGTAAAATATATAAAGTGGCAAGGTTGGCACCAATTTGTTTGCCATAAAGAGCGTTGGACAAAGCTGATAACATGCCTGTCCCATGAAGAGGCTCATGCATTGTATATTCCACACATAAATGAGTGGCGCAAAGGATTTTAACCCTTTTATAATATCAGTTACTTAATAGAAACAATCAAAATTATGCCCTGTTTCCCATCTGATTATTGCAATATGTTTTTTTTTTTTTTTTTTGTTTTTTTTTATAAAATGTAAGTTGATTAGGTTTTTAGAAAGTGTATAATTTTATTTAAAATAAAAATACTGCTAGATATCTATATTTTGTAAATTGCAATCAGTTGCAGAATAAGAAGCTGACTGAAAAAGAAGACAACTTCAAGTGAATGTAAATGCAACAGTATTGCTTATCACCATATTAGTAATCGCTACAAATTAGGGGGACTTTAATTCATCGTTTTGTTTTTGTGTACCTGCAAAATACAAAAATATACCTTTTTATCTAATTTTCTGACATGCGATTCCTCCGCCCGCCATGTTGTACCTCTTTTTGCCAATAATTGACAACAGCGATTGCCAATCCGGTTTTCCACCCTGTGGCGTTCAACCCCTTTTATGTAACGTCATGCGCTTCTTCTGCACATGCATTAGCATAAAATACCCAGCTTCAGAAGGGATGCGCGTCCATGAGACGCGCATGCTCTATTAGACTCATATACAAATTCTAAGAATGAACACTTGCAAGTATCGATGCCGACGTAACACGCACTTTGAAATTTGCTAATATTCTAATCGCCTTATATTTATATCGATCGCATCTACAGAGAGGTTATTTTTTTATTAACTATACTATGTTGCGCCTTGAGGATATCGGATATTAGCGCATGTGCACTGTAAGTATATCCTATTTTCACGCTTGCACACAGTATTTTGGTTAGTAAACGCATGCGCAGATAAAGTACCAACGGCATGCGCATAGTAAGGGCTCCATGGGTGCGCGCTTTAGAGATACGTATAGAGCGGGTGGGACTGCTCTATACGTCACACTCTGAAAAACACAGAAGTGCCGGATGGGAGGAGTTCGACCTGAAAACGGAGCAAAGTTAGTATTTAAAATAAATTAAAAATTATTTATATTTTTTAAAAAAAAGTTTGGCGGTTTGATTAAGGATGTATTATAGAAGTATTAGGAGCCTTGAGTAATTGTAAAATTTACATTCACTTTCAGCCTTGTACATTTTGCAGCTTTCTTGTTCTTAATGTTCATTCACAGTGATTACCTTATAAATGACAGTCACAGTGGTTACCATATAAATGACAGTCACAGTGGTTACCTTATAAATGACAATCAGCATAAACCACTGTGAATGAACATTAAGAACAAGAAAGCTGCAAAATGTTTGGTTTTCAGAATGATTGTCTATAGGTTGTTTGTTACTTTAAAGTTGATTAAAAAACAAAAACAAACTTTGAGTGGAGGTCACATGTTTCCTGTCTAGAGTGGAGCTCCAGTATGCAGCTAGACTACTTTGGCAATCTTAGGTATTTCCAAAGTAGTCTAGCTGCAGACTGGAGCTCCACTCTAGACAGGAAACACGTGACCTCCACTGACTCTAGATAGGAAACATGTGACCTCCACTCAAAGTTTTTATTTTTTATTTATCAACTTTAATGTAACAAACATTCTGAAAACGAAACATTTTTCAGCTTTCTTGTTCTTAAAGTGAATGTAAAGTCACGCAGCATGCTAAACACTGTCTAAAAATTGAAGTGAAAATAATGGCACTTTAATTCATGATTTTTTAAACAAATTTATGATTACCTATAATTTTTTAATTTATTTGGATCCGTTCGTCATTTCAAACCTCCGCCCGCCATCTTGGATTATTGATTGACATTGTAGGCTCGCTCTTGTCAACCAATAATCCAATCTACCCCGAGGGGACCAGACCCCTATCCTTTACGTCACACTACCGTAATAAGCTTGCATTTGAAAGAAGCGAGAAACAAGAGCTCTTACGCGCGTTCACATTTTGCGCATGCGCCATTTCAATTATTAGTACTTCAAAATTATAATTATAAATATAATTATAATTCAATAATTATATCAAAATTGCAACAACGTAGGGACGATAAAACACGGCTGAACTGTATTGCACAATAGTATTCAGTGAATGTATTCACTGAATACTATGTTGCTAGTCATCGGCATCGGCATCGGCTTGTAACGCATGCGCTCTGTATCTCAAAGCCGGGAGCGCGCATTGCCACTATGTGGGACCGCTGTATATGTTAGAGTGTAAAAAATAAGGAAGTTGCGGGTGGGAGGAGCATGTCACGAAAATGGAGAAAATTTGGTAATATAAGCATAATATTTATTTTTCATTTTTTTAAAAAAATAAAGTGGCGGTTTAATTGAAAAACTAACAAGCTACATTGACGTACTTTCAATTATGAGAAAATTGACATTCACTTTAATGTTCATTCACAGTGGTTTATGCTGATTGCCATTTATAAGGTAACCACTGTGATTGCATTTATAAGGTAACCACTGTGACTGTCATTTATAAGGTAACCACTGTGACTGTAATTTATAAAGCAACCACTGTGACTGTCATTTATAAGGTAATCACTGTGACTGTCACTTATAAGGTAACCACTGTGACTGTTATTTATAATTTAACCACTGTGACTGTCATTTATAAGGTAATCACTGTGACTGTCATTTATAAAGTAACCACTGTGATTGTCATTTATAAGGTATCCACTGTGACTGTCATTTATAATTTAACCACTGTGACTGTCATTTATAAGGTAATCACTGTGACTGTCATTTATAAAGTAACCACTGTGATTGTCATTTATAAGGTATCCACTGTGACTGTCACTTATAAGGTAACCCCTGTGACTGTTATTTATAAAGTAACCAATGTGATTGTCATTTATAAGGTAACCACTGTGAGTGTCATTTATAAGGTAACCATTGTGACTGTCATTTATAAGGTAACCACTGTGATTGTCATTTATAAGGTAACCATTGTGACTGTCATTTATAAGGTAACCCCTGTGACTGTAATTTATAAAGTAACCACTGTGACTGTCATTTATAAGGTAACCATTGTGACTGTCATTTATAAGGTAACCCCTGTGACTGTCATTTATAAAGTAACCACTGTGATTGTCATTTATAAGGTAACCACTGTGATTGTCATTTATAAGGTAATCACTGTGACTGTCATTTATAAAGTAACCACTGTGATTGTCATTTATAAGGTAACCACTGTGAGTGTCATTTATAAGGTAACCCCTGTGATTGTCATTTATAAGGTAACCACTGTGACTGTCATTTATACTGTGAATGAACATTAAGAACAAGAAAGCTGCAAAATGTACAAGGCTGAAGTTGTCTTCTTATTCAGTCAGCTTCTTATTCTGCAACTGATTACAATTTGCAAAATAAAGATATCTAGCATTATTTTTATTTTAAATAAAATAATACACTTTCCGAAAACCTAAATAACTTACATTTTATTAAAAAAAAAAAAAAAAAAACTTATATGGGCACCTGCGAAGACCCCAGCTCCTTAGTCCAACTCTACAACAAAACCATGAGAGACACCCTAGAAAGCATTGCACCATCTCGCATACGCACTGTCCAAACCCACAACAATGCACCGTGGTTTGATAGCTCCATCAGAGAAATGAAAAAAAAACAGGACGTAAGCTCGAGAGAAAGTGGCGCAGAACACATGATCCAGAGGATAAAGCCTCTCTTACCAAACATCTAAATAAATATCAGTTTAAGATAATTCAGAAAAAATCTTCATTTTTATCACGCGAAATTGCACTCTCCCACAATAGACCCAGGCAACTGTTTCGCACAGTAGAAAGGCTCTGAAAACCAGCATGCATGCTTAGCCCTACCAACTTTTCTCAGGATAAATGTGAAGCATTTGCGAACTTCTTCAGAGAAAAGATTTCCTCAATCCAAACTGCTATCACAGCAGGCCAAACAGTTACACACCAGAACCACTACAATGGAATGCCAGATTGCCCCAGTTTATGGGCCACTTTTACACATGTGGATATAAAAGGAGTTAAAAACACCATACAAAAGTTGCACCCTACTACGTGTGACTTAGACCCTGCCCTAACTCAGCTCATATCTGGATGCATTGAAACACTCGCCCCAGTCCTCACAAAAATAGTGCAGTGTTCACTAAAAACAGGAGACTTCCCAGATCCTCTAAAAGAAGCTGTGGTAAAACCACTCCTAAAGAAACCTTTATTAGACCCAGACTGCATGACTAATTACAGACCAGTATCCAACTCAACTGGAAGCCCATCTATCACGCCTAAACATATTCGATCCTTTCCAGTCAGGCTTTAGATGCCGCCACAGCACTGAAACAGCGCTAGTCTGAGTGCTAAATGATCTCCTCATGGCAAGAGACAAAGGTGATTACTCCATTCTAATCCTCCTGGATCTCTCAGCTGCATTTGACACCATTGATCATAGGATTCTAATAGAGCGCTTGCAGTACATCTGTGGTCTAGGAGGCACAGTCCTTAACTGGTTTAAATCTTTCCTCGCTGGTAGATCACAGAGAGTAATATCAGGATTAAGCTCATCAGCACCAACAGAACTGGCCTGCGAAGTTCCACAAGGATCTATCCTGTCTCCCATGCTATTCGCAATTTACTTACTACCACTGAGGGACATCATTAACCGACATGGCCTAAGGTATCATTGTTACGCTGATGACACACAACTCTACTTCTCCTTTGCTCCAGATACTACAGACCCAGCATGCCGCATAAACAATTGCTTAACAGACCTCATAGAATGGATGAATGCTAGCTGTCTCCAAGTGAACCCGGAGAAAACAGAGTTACTCTTGGTGAGGGGACCCCGGGCATCAAAAATATCCCACGATCACCCAACTGGCCTGGAGCTTGGAGGCTCTAAACTCGTTAGTTCAGCAAAGGTACGAAACCTTGGAGTGCTCCGTAATAAAATCTGCCTACTTTCATCTGAAAAACATAGACAGGATACAACACTTAATTCCACCGGATGATATGCCAACATTAATCCATGCATTTGTATCCTCTAGACTAGATTACTGCAATGCACTTTACTTGGGCCTCCCAAAAAAAGAACTCCATCGCCTTCAGACAGTACAAAAAGCAGCAGCCAGACTATTGACCAATCAAACTCGCTCCTGCCACATAACACCTGTTCTCCACTCCCTGCATTGGCTTCCAATTAAATGGCGAACATATTTTAAAATTGGCCTGCTGACCTTCAAAGCCTTAAACAACCAAGGCCCACAGTACCTGAAAGAGCTCCTGACACCCTACATCCCATCCCGTTCACTTAGGTCAGCCAACACATCCCTCCTCTCAGTGCCAAGAATAAGGACAAACTCAGGCTCCAGAGCATTCGGCCACGCTGCCCCTACTTTCTGGAACTCTTTACCGTGCGCAATCAGAGAGGCACCGTCCTTACAGACTTTTTAAAAAAAAGCTAAAGACCCACCTCTTCTATCAGGCATTCAGTCCGCTTATCTGACCTTCAGAAATTCCTAACTTTTATGTCTTATGTTGGTATATTTGTAAAGTGCTTTGAGTCTCACAGGGAGAATCGCAAATTATTGTATTGAAATAATCAGATGGCAAACAGGGCATAATTTTGATTGTTTCTAATAAGTAACTGATATTATAAAAGGTTTAAAATCCTTTGTGCCACTCTTTTATGTGTGGAACATACAAGGCTTGAGCCTCTTCATGGGACAGACATGTTATCAGCCTTGTCCAACGCTCTTTATGGCAAACAAATTGGTGCCAACCTTGCCACTTCATATATTTTACCTTTTCTGAATAAGTAATTGGTATTTTAAAATGGTTAAAATTATTTGGGCCACTCATTTCTGTGTAGATATATACAGGGCTTTAACACCATTTATAGAATAGACACATTTTCAGCCTGACCCAATGCTTTTTAAGGCAAACAATCTGGTGCCATCCTTGCCACTTCATACATTTTACCTTTTCTGAATAAGTAACAGGTATTTTAAAAGGGTTAAAATCCTTTGGGCCACTCATTTTTGTGTGGATACATACACGGCGTGAAGCCCTTCATAGTATAAGCATGTTTTTAGCCTGGCCCAATGATTTTTATAGCAAACAAACTTGTGCCAAACTTGCCATCTCATATATTTTACCTTTTCTGAATAAGTAACTGGTCATTTAAAAAGGTTAAAATATTTTGGGCCACTCATTTATGTGTGGAATATACAAGGCATGAACCCTTCATAGGACAGACATGTTGTCAGCCCGGCCCAACGCTCTTTATGGCAAACAAATTGGTGACAACCTTGCCACTGCATATATTTTACCTTTTCTGAATAAGTGGTATTTTAAAAGGGTTAAAATCCTGTGGGCCACTCATTTTTGTGTGGATATATACAGGGCATGAGCCCCTTTATAGCACAGACATGTTCTTAGCCTGGCCCAACGCTTTTTATGACAAACAAACTGGTGCCGACCTTGTCAAATCACATATTTTACCTTTTCTAAATAAGTTACTGCTATTTAAAGGGTTTCTTTGCCATATAAATCTTTGGGACAGTCTGAAAACACTTGGATTGTACAAAGGGGCTCACACCCTATATAACCACACAGAAATCAGTGGCCCAAAGGATTTTAATCGTTTTAAAATACTATTTACTTACTTAGAAAAGGTAAAATATATAAAGTGGCAAGGTTTGCACCAGTTTATTTGCCATAAATAGCATTGGGCCAGGCTGAGAACATGTCTCTCCTATGATGGGGCTCACATTCTGTATATATCCACACAGAAATGAGTGGCCCAAAGTATTTTACCCTTTCAAAATACCAGTTACTTATTCAGAAACGGTAAATGTATGAGATGACCACATTGGCACAAGTTTGTTTTCTACAAAAAGCTTTGGGCCAGGCTGAAAACATGTTTATTCTATGAAGGGGCTCACTCCTTGTATATGAAGGGGCTCACTCCTTGTATATATCCACACAGTAATGAGGGCCCAAAGGCTTTTAACCCTTTTAAAATATTTGATTCCTTTCTAGAAAAAGGTAAAATATATATGGGGTGACAAGGTTGTCACCAGTTTGATGGCTTCAAAAAGCGTTGGGCCAGGGTGAGAACATGTTTATTCTATGTAGAGGTTCACGCCCTGTATATATATCCACAAAAAAGTGAGTGGTCCAAAGGATTTTAACCCTTTTAAAATATTAGTTACTTATTCAGAAAATGTAAAATATATGAAGTGTATAAAAATGAGATAGGTATAGAACTGCCTTATTCATCAAATTATGGTTCCATCTATAACCCATACACTCATATTCCTTAGGGGAGTGCAGGGGTTGCCCTAGTGGTTGGTATACAGTGTAATCCCAAAGAAAAATAAAAAATAAAACCATTATTTGGCACACACTTAAACACATAGGTAGATCCGCAGAAAGGGAGCCAAAAAAATAAAACAACTTTTACTGTCAAATATTAAAATACAAATATTGGAGCATCTGGATTAAACACACTACAATTGTCTATTTCAAAATAAGACAATAATCGTTGAGGCTCTAAGTTTGCAAAATTAAGCAGATTCCAACACTGTCAGAGGCCCATTGTAAGATGTCCACCGAGATAGAAAAAGATCCCTAAAAAACTACTGACTATGATTTGGTGCTACCCACATAGGTGGGTGAAGGCTGGGGCTTATCAGATTATCTCTTGGTAGGCAGATGCTTACAATTATTGTGAAAAAGATACAGGGTTGCAGTGACTAAGGTACGGAATTACCTGTATATCAATCACAGAGAGCACACAAATAAAGTATAACCATGTACAGATTACGCACAGACGTTTCACCTGGGCTTTCTTAGAGCCTCAATGATTTGACAGTAAAAGTTAAGTTTTATTTATTTTTTTGCTCCCTTTCTGCAGATCTACCTATGTGTTTAAGTGTGTGCCAAATAGGGGTTTTCTTTTTTCATTTTTTGGGGGATTACAAAATATATGAAGTGACAAGGTTGTCACCAATTTGTTTGCCATAAAGAGCATTGGGCCAGACTGTTAACATGTCTGTTGTATGATGGGGTTCACGCCCTGTATATATCTACTTGTAAATGAGTGGCCCACATGATTTGAACCCATTAGAAAAATCAGTTACTCAAAATTGTGCCATGTTTGCCATCTGTTTATTGCAATATAAGATGATATTTTTATAAAATGTAATTTTGTTTAGGTTTTTGGAAAGTGTATAATTTTATTTAAAATAAAAATACTGTTAGATATCTTTATCTTGCAAATTGCAATCAGTTGCAGAATAAGAAGCTGACTGATTAAGAAGACAACTTCAGCCTTGTACATTTTGCAGCTTTCTTGTACTTAATGCTCATTCACAGTGGCTACCTTATAAGTGACAGTCACAGTGGCTACCTTATAAGTGACAGTTACAGTGATTACCTTATAAATGACAGTCACAGTGGTTACCTTATAAATGACAGTCACAGTGGCTACCTTATAAGTGACAGTCACAGTGGTTACCTTATAAGTGACAGTCACAGTGGTTACCTTATAAATGACAGTCACAGTGGCTACCTTATAAGTGACAGTTACAGTGGCTACCTTATAAATGACAGTCACAGTGATTACCTTATAAGTGACAGTCACAGTGGCTACCTTATAAGTGACAGTTACAGTGATTACCTTATAAATGACAGTCACAGTGGTTACCTTATAAATGACAGTCACAGTGGCTACCTTATAAATGACAGTCACAGTGGCTACCTTATAAGTGATAGTCACAGTGGTTACCTTATAAGTGACAGTTACAGTGATTAACTTATAAGTGACAGTCACAGTGGTTACCTTATAAATGACAGTCACAGTGGCTACCTTATAAGTGACAGTTACAGTGGCTACCTTATAAATGACAGTCACAGTGATTACCTTATAAGTGACAGTCACAGTAGCTACCTTATAAGTGACAGTCACAGTGGTTTCCTAATAAATGACAGTGACAGTGGCTACCTTATAAATGACAGTCACAGTGGTTACCTTATAAATGACAGTCACAGTGATTACCTTATAGGTGACAATCACAGTGGTTACCTTATAAATGACAGTCACAGTGGTTACCTTATAAATGACACAGTGATTAGCTTATAAGTGTCAGTCAAAGTGGCTACCTTATAAATGACAGTCACAGTGGCTACCTTATAAATGACAGTCACACTGATTACTTTATAAATGACAGTCACAGTGGTTACGTTTTAAATGACAGTCACAGGGGTTACCTTATAAATGACAGTCACAGTGATTACCTTATAAGTGACTGTCACAGTGGTTACCTTATAAATGACAGTCACAGTTGTTACCTTATAAATGACAGTCACAGTGATTACCTTATAAGTGACAGTCACAGTGGTTACTTTATAAATGACAGTCACAGTGGCTACCTTATAAATGACAGTCACAGGGGTTACCTTATAAGTGACAGTCACATTGGTTACCTTATAAATGACAGTCACAGTAATTACCTTATAAGTGACAGTCACAGTGGTTACCTTATAGATGACATTCACAGTGGTTACCTTATAAGTCACAGTCACAATGATTACCTTATAAATGACACTCACAGTGGTTACCATATAAATGACAGTCACAGTGGTTACCTTATAAATGGCAATCAGCATAAACCACTGTGAATGAACATTAAGACAAGAAAGCTGCAAAATGTTTCATTTTCAGAATGATTGTCTATAGGTTGTTTGTTACATTAAAGTTGATTTAAAAAAAAAAAAACAAAGAAAAAAAAAGCTTTGAAAGGAGGTCACATGTTTCCTGTCTAGAGTCAGTGGAGGTCACGTTTCCTGTCTAGAGCGGAGCTCCAGTCTGCAGCTAGACCCTTCTCTGCATTTCTGTAAAACCCCAGTCATATAGAGCACGTGGTCACGTGGTGTGGTAGTGGGCGGAGCCTTGTGACATCACAGAGAAGCCACCATGGGTAAGTGCTGGAGATGCTGCTAAAGGAATGAGGAGGGAAATTTAAATGTTCTTTAAACATTTTGTGCTACCGGCTGGAGCTGACTTTATTTAGGGTCTGGTGGCTTCATACAGTGTCATTTCCCTTTGTGCGGGGACAGTGGCATCATCTGTAGTATTTATAAACAGTCTGTGCATTGCAGCTGTATAGGAGACATCCCAGGCCCAATGCTTCTATGGTTTATTAAAGGATTTCAGTCTGTACTGGGTCAGCAGTGATAGGGAACTAACTCAGCAGTTACTGGTTGTCTGTATGTACTGGGGGCAGCAGTGATAGGGAACTAACTCAGCAGTTACTGGTTGTCTGTATGTACTGGGGGCAGCAGTGATAGGGAACTAACTCAGCAGTTACTGGTTGTCTGTATGTACTGGGGCAGCAGTGATAGGGAACTAACTCAGCAGTTACTGGTTGTCTGTATGTACTGGGGCAGCAGTGATAGGGAACTAACTCAGCAGTTACTGGTTGTCTGTATGTACTGGGGGCAGCAGTGATAGGGAACTAACTCAGCAGTTACTGGTTGTCTGTACTGGGGGCAGCAGTGATAGGGAACTAACTCAGCAGTTACTGGTTGTCTGTACTGGGGGCAGTAGTGATAGGGAACTAACTCAGCAGTTACTGGTTGTCTGTATGTACTGGGGCAGCAGTGATAGGGAACTAACTCAGCAGTTACTGGTTGTCTGTATGTACTGGGGGCAGCAGTGATAGGGAACTAACTCAGCAGTTACTGGTTGTCTGTACTGGGGGCAGTAGTGATAGGGAACTAACTCAGCAGTTACTGGTTGTCTGTATGTACTGGGGGCAGCAGTGATAGGGAACTAACTCAGCAGTTACTGGTTGTCTGTATGTACTAGGGCAGCAGTGATAGGGAACTGACTCAGCAGTTACTGGTTGTCTGTATGTACTGGGGGCAGCAGTGATAGGGAACTAACTCAGCAGTTACTGGTTGTCTGTATGTACTGGGGGCAGTAGTGATAGGGAACTAACTCAGCAGTTACTGGTTGTCTGTATGTACTGGGGGCAGTAGTGATAGGGAACTAACTCAGCAGTTACTGGTTGTCTGTATGTACTGGGGGCAGCAGTGATAGGGAACTAACTCAGCAGTTACTGGTTGTCTGTACTGGGGCAGCAGTGATAGGGTACTAACTCAGCAGTTACTGGTTGTCTGTATGTACTGGGGGCAGTAGTGATAGGGAACTAACTCAGCAGTTACTGGTTGTCTGTATGTACTGGGGGCAGTAGTGATAGGGAACTAACTCAGCAGTTACTGGTTGTCTGTATGTACTGGGGGCAGCAGTGATAGGGAACTAACTCAGCAGTTACTGGTTGTCTGTATGTACTGGGGGCAGCAGTGATAGGGAACTAACTCGGCAGTTACTGGTTGTCTGTATGTACTAGGGCAGCAGTGATAGGGAACTAACTCGGCAGTTACCGGTTGTCTGTCTGTACTGGGGGCAGCAGTGATAGGGAACTTACTCAGCAGTTACTGGTTGTCTGTATGTACTGGGGGTAACAGTGATAGGGAACTAACTCAGCAGTTACTGGTTGTCTGTACTGGGGGCAGCAGTGATAGGGAACTAACTTAGCAGTTACCGGTTGTCTGTCTGTACTGGGGGCAGCAGTTATAGGGAACTAACTCAGCAGTTACTGGTTGTCTGTACTGGGGGCAGCAGTGATAGGGAACTAACTCAGCAGTTACTGGTTGTCTGTACTGGGGGCAGTAGTGATAGGGAACTAACTCAGCAGTTACTGGTTGTCTGTACTGGGGGCAGTAGTGATAGGGAACTAACTCAGCAGTTACTGGTTGTCTGTACTGGGGGCAGCAGTGATAGGGAACTAACTTAGCAGTTACTGGTTGTCTGTATGTACTGGGGGCAGTAGTGATAGGGAACTAACTCAGCAGTTACTGGTTGTCTGTACTGGGGGCAGCAGTGATAGGGAACTAACTCAGCAGTTACTGGTTGTCTGTATGTACTGGGGGCAGCAGTGATAGGGAACTAACTCAACAGTTACTGGTTGTCTGTATGTACTGGGGGCAGTAGTGATAGGGAACTAACTTAGCAGTTACCGGTTGTCTGTCTGTACTGGGGGCAGCAGTGATAGGGAACTAACTCAGCAGTTACTGGTTGTCTGTACTGGGGGCAGCAGTGATAGGGAACTAACTCAGCAGTTACTGGTTGTCTGTACTGGGGGCAGCAGTGATAGGGAACTAATTTAGCAGTTACTGGTTGTCTGTATGTACTGGGGGCAGTAGTGATAGGGAACTAACTCAGCAGTTACTGGTTGTCTGTACTGGGGGCAGCAGTGATAGGGAACTAACTCAGCAGTTACTGGTTGTCTGTATGTACTGGGGGCATTAGTGATAGGGAACTAACTCAGCAGTTACTGGTTGTCTGTACTGGGGGCAGCAGTGATAGGGAACTAACTCAGCAGTTACTGGTTGTCTGTATGTACTGGGGGTAGCAGTGATAGGGAACTAACTCAGCAGTTACTGGTTGTCTGTACTGGGGGCAGCAGTGATAGAGAACTAACTCAGCTGTTACTGGTTGTCTTGTGAGCAGGTGCATTAGAGATGCAGCCCAATGTATGGAGGAAAAGCCACATTATCTTATATAGATAGAAAATCCAGACTTTTTTTTTTTTAAATATAATTAGTAAAAATTGCTTCTTTCCCTGCCAGTAAATCACAATCTTGTCTGCCTCTTTGATTTGGTTTTTGTGTTGTAAAATGCAAATGTTAGTCTATATTTATTAAAAACAGCTATTACCTTTCAGATTACAGTACAGTCTATCTGATGCTTCTATGTTATTATTATTATTATTATTATTATTATTATTATTATTATTATTCTTTATTTATAAAGCGCCAATAGATTCCGCAGCGCTTCCCATGGGTACAAGGATAACAGTACAATGGAGAAACAATACGATAAGACAAAATTTTACAGACAAAAACAGGGGGAATTGAGGGCCCTATTCCCGTGGGAACTTACAATCTAGATGGGTAGGAGGATGGGAAACAGGAGGTGGGGACTGCAAAGGTGAGAATGATATTAGTGAGGAGATAGAGGGTAGCTGTTAGTTAAAGGGACACTGAACCGAAAAAAATTTCTTTCGTGATTCAGATAGAGCATGCAATTTTAAACAACTTTCTAATTTACTCCTATTATCACATTTTCTTCATTCTCTTGGTATCTTTATTTGAAATGCAAGAATGTAAGTTTACATGCCGGCCCATTTTTGGTGAACAACCTGGGTTGTCCTTGCTGATTGGTGCATAAATTCATCCACCAATACAAAAGTGCTGTCCTAAACCAAACAAAAAGCTTAGATGCCTTCTTTTTCAAATAAACAGTAAAAATTAGAAAGTTGCTTAAAATTGCCTGCTCTAGCGGCACCTGGTGGAGGAGGAGCAAGGTTCTGATTGCTGAGCTCTCCCCTCCAGTCTCACAGCACCTGGCGGTAGGAAATTCGCGCCTCCCCACTACCTGGGGCTGCTACCTGGACAGTTTGTAACAACCTCTCCGGTGCCGTGCAGTGGAAATTCAACCCACTGCCTTGTTGCAGAAACAGACCCATAATCTGCCCTCAGCTATATTAACAAACTACTAACATTACTATAAGTAATTACCCCCCCCCTTCGTGGCTATTCTGCAAAAAAGAAACATAAGGGGAAAAAGAAAGACAAAAACGGACGCCTGAATCTCCCCCTGTTCCAGTCTATGCAATATTGTGCTACTACAACCTGTTGAAATCAAGGGCTCCCCCGCCCTCCGCACCCGCTTCGTGTTCAAAATTGCATCAGGTATACTCACCTGAACTTCGTGAAGGAAGGAAAGACCGGCAAAGGCACCCCTGCTCTTACGGGACTAATTCTGCCTGTGCTGCCCCCTCCCCCACCGAGGATGCGTGGGAGGAGGCATTGAGAATCTCGTTGGACGCCAAGAGCAGTGTGAGGTGAGAGACTAGCCACAGAGGGTCTCCTGTCTTTGCCCCTCCCCCCCCCTCTCCCACCGGTGCTGCGTGAGAGGGGGTGAGGGATACGTCCGCTGCGCAAAGAACTTTCAACACCGGGTTGTCTAGAAGAAGATTTCCTGAGTGCCCGCTCCCTGCTGATACTGCCGCATTCATTCCGGCTCACCAGTCATTACCAGAGGAAGGACCGGGTAGCGGAGGAAAGGGTGAGTCCCAACGTACAACTGATTGTAGACGGGGAAAATATTACCTTAACTGAAAAGAGAACACTGGGGATGGATAGTCAGGCTTAAGTATAAGAACACCTCCCCCCCAATACGAAAAAAAGTATATTTATAAGTCACACAAGAAGGGGGAAACAGAGGAGGAACAATACAATTATTTACCAGTTTGCAAAATTTTGGACTGAGACACTTAGAAGCAAGGGAGAAGTGAACATATAGGAAGGTGTATTAAAGCAGCAGCATATCATTTAATCCATTTTTCAAGGGACATACTGCAGAAAATTGGGACACTGGATAAAACAATGCCCTCCTCTTATCCTTGAAATATCAGAGGACTAATACTAGAAAGACACTGGTCCAGAGAATTTCTCTCTCCCCTATAAGTGTGGAGGCTGAGGGAAAATCCTTCTCTTATAAGGAAAGGGGAAGGAGAAGGAAGGAGAGAAGAAAAAGAAGAAAAAAAGCTAAATTTTCAATTGTAACTAAATTATAATAGGCCTTATGAGCTTGCTTTTTCTTTGCTTAGTATTTTATATATCTCTAATTGCTGAGTTAGCAAGTAAGGTTGCTGAATCGATTTACACCTGTAATAATAATTATCAAAATCAGTAGTAAAATTGTAAACTGCATTGGTTCCCCAGTATTGTCACCAAAATTTACATAAGAACGATTACTGTAAAGAGGGTTCACTTGGGTGCCAACGCTCTTGGCACCTAGGTTTATTTCTCTAGCTAATACAACAGAGTCTTTATTATTCCATTATTGATTGCACTTACTCTAGGAGGGAAAAAAAAAAAGGGAAAGAGGGTATCTTATACACACGTTTAATGATAGTGTCCTAAATTTTTGGCTATTTTCCCCCCTTAATCAATAATTGGGTAGCCTAGACATAAAAATCAGACAATTAGTCAATCGCATTAGAGGACTAGTTCTAACATAAGTTAAATTTGGAAGAAGTCTAATTGGGACTTAGAGGAGTTGGGAGGAATATTTCTCTGTTGCCGCAATAAACCCACTTTATCACTTTTCAAAATAAATTTACACTTCCTCACATAAATTATTTAACAATTAATTTCCCCTCCAATCACTACACATCACACCAACCCTGAATTCTTGCAACGCTTGGGCTCTTGTATCCCCCTCACACCAGGCCTTCACCTTCTTTCACTGGCACACCCTCACCTTCCCTCTATTTTCAATTGCATCACTATAAACCACACACCAATTTTCCCCCCCCCCCTTTTTTTTTTTTTCTTCTCTCCCCCGGGCACCTTTTTATAACTCACAATCACGCGGTACATGGATAAATATCTTTCAAACTCCCCAAAAAACCCCTCCCCAAATATGACAGGAAGGCACAGAGACAGGAAAATTAAAAATCCAGTAGAACCAGTTGCTGAACAAACTAGTCTTTTTAATGCAGCAACATTGCCTGAAAATCTTAATATGCAGACACTAGTGGCCAGTATTGCAGAGGCACTTGCCCCTAAATTTGAAATACTCAAAACTGAAATTAAGCAAGATATTTCCTCTTTAACTCAAGAGGTGCGGCAGTTCTCGCATAGAATGCAAGAAGTAGAACAGAGGGTATCGGATCTGGAAGACCAAGCAATTACACATAGTTCTAAGATTGAGATCTCAGCCAAAAGGCTACAAAAAATCATGGACAGATTAGAGGACCTCGAAAACCGTTCAAGACGGAATAATCTCAGAATAATTGGCCTTCCTGAAAGTAAACAATTTGAAAATCTTGACACTTTCATATCCGATACTCTTACTAAAGCTTTAAAAATCCCTTCTACACATCCTCCGATTATAGTTGAGCGAGCCCACAGGATAGGCCCCCCACGGCTAGAGGGTAACAATAGCAGTAGAAATCGACCGGTAATAGCTAGGTTACTTAACTACAAGGATAAAGATCTATTGCTGCAGTACTCTCGAAAGAACCAACCAATCATGATAGAGGGTAATAGAATCATGATTTTTCAGGATTTTTTGGCAGATACTGCCCTAAAGAGACGGGAATTAGCCCCGATTTGCTCAAAATTTATACAACAAGGGTATAGGGCTGTTCTGATCTACCCCTCAAAATTGAAAGTGGTATTAAACGGAATAACACATATTACTGAGGATGTCCAAATGGCTGAAAATCTTTATAAATCTCTAGATATATAAATATAGGCGACGACTTATGTCTAGTGGCCTTTTATATGTGGATCTGTTACGGTTACCCTTAGTCTCGCTGAGAGATGGACCGCTTAGTAGCCTGGATCCCTATTGCTAAAGAGGGGAGAAGCTGCTTTCCATAGTATTCTATATGAGTCTCGCAAATATAGAATAATCTCCCTTAGCTGCAGTACAGCTAGGATACCCTTCTGCCCACAAAAACGAGTCAATGCTGCGATTGAGGGTCAAACAAGAACTCAGGACTGGGATGCCCAGCCTGCTTTTTATTAAGGTTACATGCACACAGGGCACTCCCAGGGGGAGAGGGGGGGAAGCACAAAATCCCCCATCACACATTTAGATAGAGAGCACTGTCCTTTGACAGGCCACAATAGGATTACAGTACTTAAGATAACAAGTTTACAAGTTCATCTTATCAATTAGCAGTCTGGCTCCAGAGGTGATTAGACAATGGGATTTGTTATCACTAAACTTAGAGCTGAGGCCAGCAAACGTGTATTTAGGCAATAGTTTCTAAAAGCTGAAAAAAAAGAGTTAACTCTTTATGAAATGATACTTGTTACGGTTTTCTTGGAGCCCTTCTTAGGCGCTGGCTTGCTGGTTCAGGCATTGCTGCTGGGAAATAAGCTCTTCACAACAAAATAACTAATGCTTCTGTAACAGTGCTCCCTTTCTGTGGAACACTCTGGCAGACACGGTCTGACCCCTTTTCGGGGCAGACTAAGGCTGTCCAGACCGCTGGTTATGCGGGGCTGAGGTCGGTTTGTCTGGACAACCCGTCGGCGTTGCCATTCTGTTTCCCAGGTCTGTAAGTAATGGTGAAATTGAAGGGTTGCAACGATAAGCTCCAACGTAATAGCCTGCCGTTATCTCCAGAGACCCTGTTCAGCCACACCAACGGGTTATGGTCGGTGACCAGAGTGAACTCCTGACCATATAAATAGGGAGTACATTTCTTTAATGCCCACACCAAAGCCAAACACTCCTTTTCGACCGCTGCATAGCTGACTTCGCGGGGCAGGAGCTTCCGGCTGATGTAGGCAACTGGATGCTCCCCTCCATCTTCGCCTACTTGGCTGAGGATGGCTCCCAGCCCGAACATGGAAGCATCTGTATGGACGATAAAACGTTTAAGGGCTGGGGCCGCCAAGACGGGAGCGTTAATTAGAGCATTTTTGAGAGCCTGGAAAGCCGTTTCACAGTGGGGAGACCACAGGACCTGTCGAGGTAAGTTCTTCTTGGTCAAGTCAGTCAGGGGTTTGGCAAGCGTGCTGTAGTCTGGTACGAACCGTCTATAGTACCCTGCCGTGCCCAGGAAGGCTAGGACCTGAGTCTTAGTGATGGGGGTGGGCCAATTGGCGACAGCTTCTATTTTGGCCGGCTCTGGTCGCTGCTTTCCACACCCCACCCGGTGACCCAGGTACTGTACCTCGGCCATCCCAAAGTGGCATTTTTCTGGCTTCAGAGTTAGGCCAGCAGCCCGGATCTGATCCAGAACCATTCCCACATGAGCTAAGTGGTCCTCCCAGGACTCACTCTCGATCGCTATGTCGTCCAGGTAGGCGCAAGCAAAACTCTGGAAGCCATCCAGGAGCCTATCCACCAAGCGCTGGAATGTAGCTGGGGCATTCTTCATCCCAAACGGCATTACCCTAAACTGATATAAGCCGAATGGGGTGACGAATGCCGACTTGGGGATAGCCTCCGGGGCCAGAGGAATCTGCCAGTAACCTTTGCAGAGGTCAATAGTGGTCAGGTAATTTCCCCTGGCTATACGATCGAGTAGCTCGTCTACCCTGGGCATAGGGTAAGCGTCCGTCACGGTATTTTCATTGAGCCTCCGATAGTCTACGCAGAACCGGGTGGTCCCATCTTTCTTGGGCACCAAGACAACTGGGGAGGCCCAGGGACTATCGGAGGGCTCAATTACCCTGAGCTGGAGCATCTCATAGATCTCCTTCTTCATTCCTGTCCTAACTGCTTCGGGGATTCGGTACGGAGCCTGGCGCAAGGGAGCTTGTCCCGGAGTATCTACCTGGTGGGTGGTTAAAGTAGTGTACCCTGGCTTCGGGGAGAAGGTGAGGTGTTTGGACTGGAGGAGTTGGTTGAGCTGCTCCCTTTCAGTGGGGCTAAGTCGGTCCCCTATCTGAACCTGCGCCACTATACCTGTGGGGAGGCTCTTTTCTAATAGGTCTGGAATGGGTAAACTGTCGGGGTCTTCCTGAGGGGAACAACATACGGCCGTAACGTTCTCTGGTCGCTCAAAATATTCCTTGAGCATGTTTACATGGAATGTCTTTCTAAGATTGTTGTCGTGGCAGCTAGCTATCACATAAGTGGTGTCTCCCCTTTTCTCTACGATCTGGTAGGGACCCTGCCAGGACGCCTGCAA
Organism: Bombina bombina; assembly: GCF_027579735.1. Lineage (NCBI taxonomy): Eukaryota > Metazoa > Chordata > Amphibia > Anura > Bombinatoridae > Bombina > Bombina bombina. The sequence goes on along the minus strand of NC_069505.1, from coordinate 235,844,387 downwards.
TTTGTCTGTCTTCACCGGCTTAAGTACTAACACCTTTTGTCCTATGGTGAAGATTCTCTTTCGGGCCCCCCCCGATCGTACCATACTTTCTGTCTTCTCTGGGCCAACTTTAGATTAGCCCGCACGGATTTGGCTAATTGCTCCATTCGGTCCCTGAGTTCCAGCACGTATGGCACAATGGGGACACCGTCAGCCTCCATCTCTCCCTCCCAGTGCTCCCGGATCAGGTTTAGGGGTCCCCGTACCTTTCTTCCATAGAGCAACTCGAAGGGAGAGAACCCTGTCGTTTCCTGGGGCACCTCCCGATAAGCAAATAGGAGGTGCGGCAGGAAGCGTTCCCAGTCTCGGTATTCCTGAGTGAACGTCTTGAGCATTTGCTTGAGGGTCCCATTGAACCTCTCACACAGCCCGTTCGTCTGGGGGTGGTATGGGGAGCTCAGGAGGGACTTAATTTTGCAAACCTGCCAGAGTTGTTGGGTCAATTCAGCCGTAAATTGGGTGCCTCGGTCGGATAGGATTTCTTTTGGAAATCCTACCCGGGAGAACACCTGTACTAGTGCATTCGCTACCGTATCCGCTTGTATGTTGGATAGGGCGACAGCCTCTGGGTACCTGGTAGTGTAGTCCACTACGGTAAGAATGTATCGCTTACCGGAGGGACTAGGGGTAGCCAGTGGTCCCACTAGGTCAATAGCAACCCGGCTGAAGGGTTCCTCTACAATGGGCATATTTACTAGCTGGGCATTAGGGTGATCGCCTCGCCTTCCTACTCGTTGACACACATCGCAGGTGTTACAGTAAGTTCTAACGTCAGCGTGCACCCCTGGCCAAAAGAACGTGTGAGTAATGCAGTGTAGGGTACGGGTAACGGCTAGGTGGCCTGCGAAGGGGATGTCGTGGCCTATTTTGAGGATTTCTTGACGGTATTTGTGGGGCACTACCAGCTGTCGCCTACGCTGTCCCCTTTTCTCTGTCCAGCGGTATAGTTTCCCTTTTTCCCATAAGAATGTTTCGTTATCTGCCCCGCCCCTCCGGTCTCTGCTCGTTCCCGGTACTTTTGTAAGGTCGGGTCAGTCTTAGACCTCGAAAGCATCTGGGGTGTCCCAGGGTATGGGGCCTAACCTGTCAGGCAAGGTCGGGGTAGGTCTTACCTGTGTCTCCCGCACTGGTGAGAGCTCTCGCTCCGTCCGGGCTTGGGCCCGTGTAGTCACTGGGTCCGCCTCGTTGTTGCATACTGGAGCATAGGCAGAAGTCATGGGGCCCAAATCGTTGCCCAGTAGTACTTCGGCAGGTAAATTATCCATTAGGCCCACGTTCACAGCCCCCTTTCCCGCTCCCCAATCAAGATGCACTTTAGCTGTTGGAATTTTGTACACATCCCCCCCCCCGCCACTCTAACGGCCACAGTCTGTCCGGATCGCTTGTGCTCTGGCACCAAATGACTCTGTACCAGCGTGATAGTAGCCCCTGTGTCTCGCAATCCCTCGGTAGATCGCCCCTCGAGCCATACCCTCTGCCGATGGTGCTGGCGGTTATCTGAAGCAGCATATACAGGGTCTGCCTCGTGATGCGGCCCCACATATCCCTCCATAGGGGCCTCTTGGTTAACACAGAGGGCCCGGGCCGGACGATAGGACCCAGAGGGGTAATTGTAATTCCTGGGTGTCTGGTGCGTATTAAGGGGGCAGCTAGCCATGAAATGCCCTGGTTGCTTGCATCGGTGGCAAGTCGGTCTGGGATGCTCAGAGCTGTTATTGGGTGGTCCTGAGTGTCGGACGGGCCCTGTGGGCACCGGGGCTCGGAATTCAGCACGAGGGGGTGCACGGTAAACCTCTCTGGGTTCGACCCATGCTGGAGCTCGGTAGTTCATGGGTTCGTGAAGACGGGAGTCATAATGTTCATCGGCCAATTTGGCTGCTTCTTCTAAGGTAGAAGGCCGCCTGTCTCGCAGCCATTCCTTCCCTTGCTGTTCCATGCCATTATAAAAATGTTCTAAGAGAAACAATTGTAAAATTTCCTCCCCAGTCACCGCTTTACTTCCGCTCAGCCAGTGATTTGCCGCTCTCCGCATTCGGTGCGCCCATTCCATATGGGTATCGTAAGGCTTCTTTTCCGTGCGCCGAAACTGTCGGCGATACGTGTCCGGAGTTACAGCGTACCGTCGCAACAGTGTCTCCTTAACTAGCTCATACTGTGTCACTTCCTCAGCACCCAGAGTACGAAAGGCTTCCAGGGCTCGCCCGGATAGTTTCCCAGACAATATCGTGGGCCACTCTCTGTTGGGAATCTGGTGCAGGGCACATTGCCTTTCGAAGTCCGCCAAATATTCATCAATCCCTGTCTCGCTCTCTAGGAAGGGTCGAAATGCCGCATAGGGTATCTTGGGCCTCCCAGCATTTTCGACAGGGATGATTACCTGCGGGGCTTCAGCATTGCGGTGTGCGTTCGCTAGGTTGAGTTCGTGGGCTCGAGTCTCTCGTATATCCTCGTCCGCCTCCGCCATCAACTGCTGTACCAATTCCATGGAGGGGTTCGGCCCGTATAATGAGAGCTTTTCCCGAACAATCCTGGTTTTTTCGTCACTAATCGTGGTCGGTGTTTCCGCCATTGTGAAGCTCTGATCCAGTTCGGTCAATTCTGCGATCAGCTCTCTCCTCGGACGGTTGCTGGCGTACCCCCCTCTGCTTTCAAGTAAATCCTTTAGGGTTGTACGCTTCAATTTTTCGTAAGCGCTCTCCATCCGTTCTGTACCTCTCCTAGGAAATCCAGGAAAATCCCGCCGCTGCCGCCAAATGTTACGGTTACCCTTAGTCTCGCTGAGAGATGGACCGCTTAGTAGCCTGGATCCCTATTGCTAAAGAGGGGAGAAGCTGCTTTCCATAGTATTCTATATGAGTCTCGCAAATATAGAATAATCTCCCTTAGCTGCAGTACAGCTAGGATACCCTTCTGCCCACAAAAACGAGTCAACGCTGCGATTGAGGGTCAAACAAGAACTCAGGACTGGGATGCCCAGCCTGCTTTTTATTAAGGTTACATGCACACAGGGCACTCCCAGGGGGAGAGGGGGGGAAGCACAAAATCCCCCATCACACATTTAGATAGAGAGCACTGTCCTTTGACAGGCCGCAATAGGATTACAGTACTTAAGATAACAAGTTTACAAGTTCATCTTATCAATTAGCAGTCTGGCTCCAGAGGTGATTAGACAATGGGATTTGTTATCACTAAACTTAGAGCTGAGGCCAGCAAACGTGTATTTAGGCAATAGTTTCTAAAAGCTGAAAAAAAAGAGTTAACTCTTTATGAAATGATACTTGTTACGGTTTTCTTGGAGCCCTTCTTAGGCGCTGGCTTGCTGGTTCAGGCATTGCTGCTGGGAAATAAGCTCTTCACAACAAAATAACTAATGCTTCTGTAACAGGATCTATTTTGTATTTTTGTTTTTCCTCTTTTGCATGAACTGTGAAAGCAAGTATATGATGATGGCAGTTATGGGGGAAAATGGAACCCCCTCCTCTCCCCCCATTCCCCCTGTTTTTCGAATTATTATTATTATTATTTTTTTTTTTTTTTTTTCCCCGTCCTTTTATTCCTTCCCCTCTTTATTTTCCGACAATTCCCCTGCTCCCACCTCTCCCTATTCTTTTTATTTTCCCCTTACGTTTTAGAGGAACATGACACATAATACGGAAAATTTTAAAATTGTATCATGGAATGTAGGGGGAATTTCTTCCCCTATCAAACGTAAAGCAATTTTGTCACACTTACGGAAAGCCCAGACGGACATTGGTTTAATACAGGAAACCCACTTAAATCTAGAGGAATCATTAAAACTAAAGTCATCTTGGGTAAAAGAAGTTCTTGTAGCTCCGAGTGTAGGGAAGAAGAGGGGAGTAGCAATACTCATAGGTAAAAGACTTCAAGTGGAGATTCTGGGCTCTGAGGCTGATCCCGGGGGGAGGTATGTCCTGGCTAAGATGAAAATAGGTCAGGCAAAATATACAATCTGCAATGTTTATGGTCCAAATAAAACTGATCCTGAATTCTGGGAAGCATTACAAGCAAAGCTCCTTCTAAGTACTGAAGGACATTTAATCTTGGGGGGGGGGGGGGATTTTAATATGGCCCCCCAATGTCCCATAGATAGACTCAGAGAAAATACCAAGCGTCCGAAACAGAAAAAAGATAATCTTGATTTTAAGGTAATTAATAATATTAAACAGATCCTCTCTGTGCGTGACATTTGGAGATATCAGAACCCTGACACTCAGGACTTCACTTGTCTATCTAAGGCTCACAAAACATTATCCAGGATTGACCTGTTTTTAATCGGGGACCATTTAAGTCCTACAATGGTTAAATCTGAGATAATTCCTATTTTTCTGTCGGATCATGGGCCTATCACTCTTGAATTTAACTTTATTCAATACAGATCAAAGAATCTGCGATTCTTTTTTCCCTATTATCCTTATACAGATTTTAAGTTCAAAGAGTGGCTCAGGAACAAATTCAATGAATATGTTCAATTTAACAAGAACTATGTGGACCGTACAGACATCTTCTGGGAAACTGCTAAAGCAGTCCTCAGAGGGGAAATTACGGCATACTCTGCCATCCAAAATAAGAGAAGAAAGGCAAGAGAGAAGGAAGTCTCTAACTCACTGATTAATTCCTATAATCTTTACCTACTAAAAAGAACGCCTTTAACTTGGGCAAGATACATACGAGCTAAGTCTGCGAGAGATACCTTTTATTTAACGCAAGAAACATATAGTGAGCTCAGGCTGCAAGCCAAACTACATAAATTTGGTAACAAGTCTGGTAAAATGCTAACTAAACTAATTAAGAACGAGAATAAAAAACTTAATATTGATAAAATTCAGTGCAATGGGAAGCTTTTAACTAAATCGGAAGAAATTTCTAGGGTATTTCACCAATATTTCCAACAACTATACTCTAGTAAAGAGTTTGATATAGATAAAGCGACTGAATTTTTTAGTAAAATCAATCTCCCAATGGTCACCCCTGAGGAGATCACTGGACTCAATGCACCCATTACACTAGAAGAAATTGGAACAATAATTACCAAACTCCCTTTAAGTAAAGCAGCTGGCCCGGACGGTCTTCCCAATGAGCTTTACAAAATTTTATCATCAGAGATAGCTCCTTATCTGGGCAATCTTTACAATGATATTTTTATTAAACATAAACAGGTCTCGTCCTCCTTCGCGTCCTCACTTACTACTCTGATCTTAAAAGAAGGGAAAGATCCCACATGTAAAGAGTCTTATAGACCCATTGCATTGTTAAACTCAGACTATAAAATTCTCTCCTCTATTTTAGCAAAAAGGCTCCAGTGTATCTTATCCACAGTAATCCACTCAGACCAAGCCGGCTTTATCAATAATCGTAATTCTTCGGCAAAAATTAGAGAATTACTAGTTACTGTGGAATATATCCAAAGAACATCTCCCCAGGGGGCGGGGAGGGAGGATCCCCCTGATCTGGCCATCTTATCAATAGATGCGGAAAAAGCCTTTGATTTAGTAATCCATAAACACTTAATTTTCTCTTTAACAAAGTTTGGAATTGGGGGCAATTTTCCTAAGTTTGTGGAGAACCTATACAATCACTCTTTTACAAGTCTGATTATTAATAACGACATCTCTTCTTCAATTGCATTAGAGAGGGGCACTCGTCAGGGCTGTCCTCTCTCCCCGCTCCTATTCGACCTAGCCATAGAACCGTTAGCAATTAAGATTAGGTGCTCGCTGGAAGGTATAAAAATTCGTAGTCATTAAATAAAAATGGGACTATATGCGGATGATCTACTTATATATCTTTCCAACACAGCAAAAAACATACCAAAACTTCTGCAGATCACTGATCATTTTGGGACATTTTCAGGGTACAAAGTAAATGCTACAAAATCTGAATTAATTTGGCTTAGGAAAAACAGGACCAGTATTGCAGACATACCCTTTAGAGTAGTAACGGAATCTATGAAATATTTAGGAATTAAAATACCAATTAATCTAAAAGATCTTTACAAGGTAAATATAACCCCAATGATAGCATATATTAAAGAAAGGCTTAAAACCTAGCAAAGCTTACCTCTTTCAATTTCTGGCCGTACAGCTCTATTTAAAATGGTTCTTCTTCCAAAGCTGCTTTACATTTTACAGAATGTCCCTTTAATGTTGTTTGAGAAAGATATACGATCGCTAAATTCAGCAATTGGGCAATTTATCTGGCAGGGGAAAAGATCTAAGATAGCCCTCTCTAAACTAACAGCGCCAAGAGAGATGGGAGGCTTAGCACTCCCAAACTTAAGATTTTACAATCTCTGTTTTTTAGTCCGCATAGTAGTAGATTGGTTTTCCAGTAAGAACTATGTTTTAAATAATGATCTGGAGTCCAATATATGTGAACCATATTCACCAGTAGCTTTGGCACACTTGGAACCTAGAGATCTCCCAATGAGTATTAAGGAACTTAAATTTATTTTGAACCCGCTCAAAGCATGGTCTAGACTAACTAAACTTCTTTCAATATGCTCTAAGGCATCAAAATACCTTCCCTTAATCAGAAACCCAAATTTTCAACCTGGTTTAGACTCAGCTGTTTTTAACAGATGGCATAATAATGGATTGGATAGAGTTATCTATCTAGTTGATCGGGATAGAAAGTGTGTCAAATCTTTTGCTGAATTGAGGGATGAATTCAATTTGCTAAACAAAGATTTTTTCGCATACCTACAGATAAGACATTATATTATAGATCTCACACATAGGGCTGACTGGAACTGGACTTTGGGCAATTTAGAAACCTGGCTAACAATAACTAAAGATTCTTCTATGTCCATTTCTCCGTGTTACTATATGCTGAGCCTCAGTAAGGCTGCCCCGCTAGTTGAGAACTTGGCCTTGACCTGGAATAATCTAATTCCATACAGTAATATAGAACCTAAAATTATTCAACTTTCATTAAATAAGGTAATAAAAACAACATTTTCCTCTAACTGGCGAGATGCTCATTTGAAACTTTTGCATAGGGCATACTTCACCCCGGAGAGAGGTCTCAGAGTCCGAAACCTTGAATTTAATAAATGTCCTAGATGTTCTTACGTAGCTGCGGATTTAATACACATGTTTTGGTCCTGTCCTAGAATGAGAAATCTTTGGATTAAGCTAGAATATTGACTTAAAAATATACTTAAAATTGAGCTGATAGCCCTCTCCTTGTTTCAGATTGTATTTTGTTTGAGGCCTGGAGAGGAACGTCAGCCTAATGAAAAGCTGGTCAACTTAGCTATCTTAGCTACCAGATATCTGTTATGTAAGAAATGGAAATTGAGGGCGATACCAACTATTTCAGAAATTAGGAATCATCTAAAGAAACAATGTGTCTTAGAACAGAAAAACACCAATATAGATAACGAACGTGACGTAAAGAATTTTTTTCATAAATGGGCGCCATTTATTAACATTTTCCCTGAAAGAGAAATCGATTATTTGATTTCACCATTTAAAAACGGAGTTAGTATTACTAGGTATTTGGGGAGCTGATGTGGGTTAGTACAATTCGACAATTTCTCATTGCCCCCCCCCCTTTATAATTTTTTTTTTTTTGTTTTGTTGTTGTTCCTTGGTTTTAACGGGGTGGAAGAGGAGGGGAAGGTGGAAGGGGGAAAAGAAAAAAAAAAGAAAAAGTTCCAACATTGAGTTATTAAAGAAAGACAGACGGGTTAGCTCAGCCAATTAGGTATATGTTATGTAATATACATTTTTTCTTTCTGGACTGTTACTATTTTCTTTTCTTTGTTATTTTTTCTTTTACTTTTTGTCTTCTTGTACTGGTGAAATGTAATATTTTGTGGCTTTCTTATTATGGAATCTGTACTCATTGTTGGACAAAAATAAAATAATATAAAAAAAAATAATTGCCTGCTCTATCTGAATCGCAAAAGAAAAAAATTGGGTTCAGTGTCCCTTTAAGTGAAGTTAGTTTGTTAATAAGTCGGGTGATAAGCTTCCCTGAACAAAAAGGTCTTTAGGGAACGTTTAAAGGAGGAGAGGTTAAGGCAAGTCTGACAGCACGAGGAAGTGTGTTCCAGAGGGTTGGTGCCGCATGAGAGAAGTCCTGTAGTCTAGCATGAGAGGAGGTGATGGTAGAGGATGCAAGAAGCAGGTCATTGCTGGATCTTAGGGGGTGGGCAGGAGTGTATTTGTTGATAAGTGAGGACAGGTAGGGTGGGGCAGCATTGGTGAGGGCTTTGTAGGTCAGGGTGAGAATTTTGAATTTAACTCTGTTGTGAATGGGGAGCCAGTGAAGGGACTCAAAGAGAGGTGCTGCAGAAACAGAGCGTCGAGAGAGGTGGATTAGTCTGGCAGATGCATTTAGGATGGATTGGAGGGGAGAGAGGTGGGAGAGAGGGAGGCCAGTTAGTAAGTTGTTACAGTAGTCAAGTCGGGAGATTACCAAGGAGTGGATTAGCTGTTTAGTAGTTTCAGCACTTGGAAACGGACGAATTTTGGAGATATTGCATAGATGGTTGCGGCAGGATGAAGAGAGCAATTGGATATGGGAAATTAAGGACAGATTTGAGTCAAGTGTGACTCCAAGGCAGCGGACTTGGGGTGATGGGGAGATAGTGGTGCCGCCAACAGTGATGGAAAAATTAGAAACTGGAGTAGATTTAGAGGGGGGGAATTAGAAGTAGTTCGGTCTTGGACATGTTTATACTTCAGTGGTGAGACCATCCAGGAGGAAATTCCAGATAAGCAGTCGGTGATGTGAGAATTGACAGAAGGAGAGAGTGCTGGGGTGGAAAGGTAGATCTGGGTATCGTCAGCATAGAGATGATAGCTGAAGCCATAGCTGTTGATAAGTTTACCTAGTGAAGAAGTGTAAATAGAGAAGAGTAGAGGACCCAGGACATAGCCTTGAGGTACTCCAACAGACAGAGGCAAAAGAGAGGAGGAGTCACCAGCAGAAGAGACGGAGAAGGATCTCTTAGAGAGATAAGAGTGAATCCAGGAGAGGGCAGTGTCACAGACCCCAAGAGAGCCGAGAGTCTGTAGGAGAAGGGGATGGTGAACAGTGTCGAAGGCAGCAGAGAGGTCCAGTAAGATGAGTATAGAGTAGTAGCCTTAGTTTTTAGCAGAAAGGAGATTGTTAGTAACCTTGGTGAGGGCAGTCTCAGTTGAGTGTTGGGGACAGAAGCCAGATTGCAGGGGGTCGAGCAATGAGTTGGAGGACAGGAATTGGGTTAGGCGATTGAAAACTAGTTTTTCAAGTAATTTAGAAGCTAGCGGGAGCAGTGATATGGGGCGGTAGTTTGCAGGGGAGTTAGGGTCAAGGGAGGGTTTTTTGAGGATGGGGGTGACCTTTGCATGTTTGAAGGAAGCAGGGAATGATCCGGTAGAAAGGGATAGGTTGAATATGTGAGTAAGAGCCGGAGTGAGGGTGGGAGACAGAGGGGGAATTAGATGTGAAGGAATAGGGTCAAGTGGGTAGGTAGTGAGGTGAGAGGAAGACAAAAGGGAAGCCACTTCCCTCTCAGTGTTTGGGAGGAGGGTGCAGAGAGTGACAGAGGGGGTGACTAGGAGTGAAGTTGGGAGATTGCAGGTTTGTGTTGGGATGTTTCTTCGGATGGCAGGTGTTTTATTGAAAAAATAGTCAGCAAGGTCTTGAGCACTGAATGCATATGAGGGGGGTGGAGCAGGTGGGTAGAGGAGAGAGTTGAAAATGGAGAAGAGTCATTTAGGGTTTGAAGAGTGAGTGGATATAAGAGAAGAGAAGTATGTTTGCTTAGCTAAGCGAAGGGCAGAGGTGTAAGAGTAAAGAGTGAACTTATAGTGCAGGAAATCAGGTTCAGAGCGGGATTTCCTCCAGGCACGTTCAGCAGTGCGTGAGCATTTTTGTAGGTAGCTGTCAGGGTGCCAGGAATCAGACTGAGACGAGAAGTGCAAAAATAATCACACCTTTATTAATAACAAAAAATAATAAAAAGTCCACAAGTCAAATAACAAGCCAGGAGTCAAAACCAGAGCTGGTAGTCAGACGAGCAGAGTCAGGAGCTAAAGCGAATAGTCAGACGAGCCGGAATCAGGAACAAGGAAAACAGCATGGTCAGGAACAAGCCAGCGATCAGGAACCAGGAAGAACGTCAGGCAGTCAGGTAATACACAGGAACTCTCACAAACAGGTCTGAGACAACGCAAAGGCAAAGCATACTGAACAGAGGCCCTTTAAATAATAAGTGATGACATCACAATTCTCAGACTGCATCCTGTCTCACATGGATGATGCACACCAGTCTGGCCATAAAAGAAAGTGCAGGAAGTGAGCAGCATCCCCCACAATGCACCATAGTCGGGAAGAGAGGTGAGTAAAATGGCTGCCAGCAGCACATGGCAAACACAACAGGGGAAAAAACCCTGACAGTAGCGTGTTTGTTGGGAGTGCTAGGGCTGGAGCGGACGACGTGGGGCGGAGCAAAGTTGGGGCGGAGCGAGAGTGTCAAGTGCAACGGAAAGAGTATTGTTATAGTGGGTTATAGCAAGGTCAGGGCAGGATATCGTGGAAGTGTGGGAGAGGGTTATATGAATAAGATTGGAGAGTTGGGGAGGGTCCACAGTGTGCAGATTTCTACTGGTGCGGGGGCGAGAGGGGGAAGTAGGTTACTAGGTTTAGCATCTATATTGGGATTAAACGTGAGCAGATGGTGGTCAGAGATGGGAAATGGTCGACAGGCAACATCAGAGAGAGAACAGAGATAGGAGAATACCTGATCAATAGAGTGTCCATCACAGTGGGTAGGGAAAAGGGTGGATTGTGATAGGCCGAAGGAGTTAGTGAGTGAGAGAAGTTTAGAGGCAGCAGGGGCAGATGGGTTGTCAATAGGCATGTTAAAGTCCCCCAGAATTAGGGTAGGTGTATTTGTAGAGAGAAAGTGAGGAAGCCAGGCAGCAAAGTTGTCAAGGAATTGGGAGGTTGGTCCAGAGGGGGCGATAGATAACTGCCACTCTGAGAGAGAGGGGGAGAACAGGCGGATGCAGTGGACTTCAAAGGAAGAAAAGGAGAGAGATGGAAATGGAGATAGGTACTGATAGGAGCAGGAGGGGGAGAGTAGGATGCCAACACCGCCACCATGTCTCTCACCTGGCCTAGGTGTATGGCTAAAGTGAAGACCACCATGAGTGAGAGCAGCAATGGAAGCAGTGTCAGAGGAAGATAGCCAGGTTTCAGTAATTGCTAAAAGGTTAAAAGCGTTGGAAACAAACAGGTCGTGACAGACAGAGCGAGCATTCCAGAGGGCACAAGAAAAGAGAGGGGATAGGCGCTGTGGGTTAATGGAGATGAGATTGTTGGTATTGTGTGACCTCAAATTTTTGCTGTGGGAGACGGAGCGAGAGTGTAAAAGTATGGTGATTGCTGCAGGGCCAGGGTTAGGAGAGACATCACCAGCAGCAATCAGTAGTAGCTGTGAGAGTGACAGAATGTGAGAGTGAGATTTGTAGGAGTGCGTATGACTAGACACAGGAGAGTTAGAGGGGGAAGTGTTTCTAAGGAAACAGAGTAGTTCATGAGAGGACAGCATAGGGGATGAGAGAAGGAAGGGTGAGATATGGATAGTGTGGGGGTTGTTGTTATAGGGACATGCAGTGATTTTTAGGAGAAGGGCAGACAGAGCAGAAAAGACATGGAGAGCATTGTGTATGTGTATAGTTATTAAGTTTACCTTTTAGTTGGTCTGCAGTTTCAACCTCCAGTTTCTAACTCCAGTGAGTAACTCCGCCACTTTTAATCAAACAGCCACTTTAGACTCAGAGAGCCAAAGCTCAAATAAGCTATAAAGGTACCTTTAGGTTGCAGGTATAGTGAATATTGTTTTAATAACATAGAATGTTGTTTACACTTGGCACCATACCCTCTCCAAGCTGTCCCAGTTATATACAAGTATCCCGAAATCCTTACTGTTCTAAATCTAAATCCAAATCCTAAGCAGTTTCGATAAAGGGGTTTTCACCCCTTGGCTGCAAGTAGCATACAAATCAATAGTTTTACCTCTATGGCTGCCTATAACACACACAAACAGTCATGATTTGACCCTCTTGACTAACCATAGTAACATAGATGAGGTTGAAAGAAGATAGAAGTCCATCGAGTTCAACTTATACAGAGCCTACCTGATTTACAATAAAAGCACCGATTGGCTTAATCCCATTAAAAATGTGACCCATTTAACACAAGTAATCGTATCCCTGTGTTCCGTTTCTGGACAATAATGTGGCTAAGCCATTTTTTAAATGTATCTAAGGAATTGGCATTCACTACCTCCTTAGGCAATGCCCATCAATTCTTTATGCTCCATAATTTTTTTTGCATTGAGGCATATGAGTTTGTTTTTATTTATATCTAGCTAATACCCAGGCACTTTAAAAACTGGACATTTATGTGTCCAGTATTTTTATGAAGATTCTACTGGACTGTCTGGTTGAATACTGAGCACCTGGGAACCTTATCTTATATTAAATGGACATGAAACCTAATTTTATTTTCTATTCTTGTTTTAGGGACAAAGCATGCAAGTTTTTAAAAGTTTTCCATTTACCTCTGTTATCAAATTTGCTTTGTTCTTATGGCATGGGTCGTGTGCACATGTTGGAAACACTGCTGACTAAAGATGTAAAATTCCCGGAAATGTTTAAACCATAGAAAAAAAATGTTTTCTTCCTTGCTTTTTTCCGGGGAAAAAATGGAAATTGTCAGAAAAATTGGAAAAAAATGCAGTATGGAGTCGTTTTACAAGTAGTCATTTTGTTACACTGGGAACATAAAATGCAGTGTATATACAAATATTAAGCTTGATATAAAAGTACGGCTTATTCAGTGACTAAACTTGCTTTTAAAAACTTTATTTTTTGTTACAAATGGATAAACAAGGTCTATATATGTGAAGAACTTTCTAACTATACAGGAGAACAGGTAATCACCCCTTTCCCTCAAAAGCAACAAAAAAAGCAAACTATCAATAAAAAAAAATTGCACATAAAAAGATAAGTAACTGGCATTATTTGTGCAAGTAGGATATGGCCATTGGGGGGGGTGTAAGGACCATCTCAATATTTAAGCTCCATAGCGAGGTTTAACTTTTAAAAAATAATAAATTGAGACCAGGAAAAAGACAGAAAATATACATGCAATTTAATCTCGAATTTTCTGAACTACTGCTATCATTTTCAGTTTCTTGGCACTTTTCATTCAATCATTTTTTTTTTTTTATAGACTGCACATTGTATGCTGTTTTTTTACCTTTAAAACCGCATCCGATACACTTCTTTCCTCCGACCTGCCATTTTCTAAAATTGACAAGCGAGTCCTTCGTAATCCTCCAATGTTCATTTTCCCCCTGGGGCGTTCAGCCCTTTTTGGTCAACGTCACACTTTTAGTTATGCGCATTTGTGTTAATCATCGGAACGCCCTGTTTGTTTCTCATGCTCGTTCATGAGACGCGCAATCGTCACAATTCTATATATATGTATGTATGTATGTATATTGTAGGGAATAGAATCCAAAGAGTTAACACGATCATTGAAATGTTGCTGCTATTCATGATCGTATATTACTCAATAAATGTAGTAATTCATTCATTGAGTACTACATTTCAGTGGCGATATTGTGGTACCCACAAGCAAACTAAACTGAAGCCTTTCCTCTGCAGTGCCCCCTAGAGACAGCGGTGCTTATTTCTCTTATTTGAGAAGGACATTGAGACGTACAGTATACTTGCATTGTGTTGCAGGATTTGTTTGTCTTCAGCTGAGAGAACTTGCAATGATGTGAGACTTTACATAAAGTCTCAGAAGCCTTTCATTAAAGTGAAGGTAAAGTTACAGCGTTCTTTTTGCAGTATTGTATTTTTAAGCATATGAAATACAGAGTCTAAGTTTTTATTTTTTTGAAAATATTAATTATTTGTATAATATCGGGCTTTGATTTTTCTCTACCGTTCCCATTAGCCATTTCCTGAATTTTGATATTGTGGCATATAGAGCGGTCAAACCCGCTCTATACGTGTCTACAAGGCTTGTGCACAGAAAGTATACAAACTGCGCATCAACTCGCTGACGCTCAACTATGCCCATGCGGTAATCCCGTCCTGTGTGTTTTACAGCGCATACGTCAATCGTCTCTGCTACATAGTATTGAATGAATATCAATATTCATTCATTACTATATTGTATGAGACAGTAGCTGCTCTTTTAGCGATCCTTCGTTATGTGTTACAGAAAGTTATTTGGACAAACATTGTAAGTATGCATATGCACCTCAATATATTTTGAAATGTAATTATGCTACAAATAGAAAAATCTTATTATTGAGAACGTAATATTTGCGACCACATACTAAATTAGATTTTGAGTATATCTATGTCTGAATATACAGATATATAAATAAATTCACTTTATTTGATGTATCTTACAATCTATATATTCCAAATATATGTATCGAACCTATGCTATATATTGCCTTCTTATTAACAAAAATAAAATAGAGTAATTTGAACATTTTAAAATATTAATATACAGTACATCTATTTCATGAAATAGATAATATATATTGATTTAATATAAATAGATTAAATGAAAAGTTTAAAAATAGTTTTTACTACAGACCAATTGATTAAATCATAGATTTCCATAATTTTTTGGGTGTGTTTTATGTAATTTATTTTTATAACATTGCTATTGTCTTTTACAATAGTACTATATATGGTATATTCTTATACCGTTTAACACACAATATGAGAACAAATTAAATGCAAACAATAATCCATATTAAAAAATTAATATTGTTAGGTATTATAATATTCCATATAAATTTTCTATTATAATTATTCTAACTTTAATAAATAATATGTATTTAGATTTATAGAGAATTGTGGCTAACATTTAGAAAGCATGTGCATATCGTCCAAGACCATGCTGACGTCAAATGACAGCCGCCTAATGGCCAGAAAGTCAATTGGCTGGGGAAAAAACGTGACCAGCAGGTAGAAAAAATAAATAACGGGTTGATTTATGAGATAGCGAGCTGCAAAATAAAAACGGAGATAACAAAGGATCAAAGTAAAAATATATATTTTAACCTTTTAACGCCGTTATGCCGTTCTATTCCGTCATATTTACACAGGGCTTTAAAGCCGTTATGACGGAATAGAACGTCATAATGAACGGCTGTCCTGAAGCCTTCTGTGCTTCAAGGACTTGATTGCGGTCTGGAGGGCTTTCCTAGGGTTGTAGGGACGCCCCCCAGATGCGATCCAATAATTGAAATCTCGCGATCGTATGCACGATCGCGTAGTTTCAATTTGTCTACATCGGAACAGGTGTTCCGATGTAGACACTTTAACCCTGTCACGAAAGGGTTAATGAATGAAAGTTCCATTTATTTGTATTGATATGTATAGGATTCCATTCAAAACGATCAAACTTTACCTTCACTTTAAGGTATTTGTACTATATAGTTTGACTACCATGTCATATAAATATTATTTATCATTGTAAAAGAACATATTCCACACTACCTTTTTTTCTCTTGTTAAGTGTGTTCAGTCCACAGGTCATCCATTACTTATGGAATATATTCTCTCCCCAACAGGAAATTGCAAGAGGATCACCCAAGCAGAGCTGCTACATAGCTCCTCCCCTCACATGTCATATTCAGTCATTCTCTTGCAACCTAATAGATAGGATGTTGTGAGAGGTCTGTGGTGTTTTTATACTTAGTTTATTCTTCAATCAAAAGTTTATTTTAAAATGACACCGGAGTGTGTTGTTTATTCTCAGGCAGTATTTGGAAGAAGAATCTGCCTGCGTTTTCTATGATCTTAGCGGCAGTAACTAAGATCCACTGGCTGTTCTCGCATATTCTGAGGAGTGGGGTAACTTTCAGAAAGGGAATGGCGTGCGGGGAACCCTGCAAACGAGGTATGTGCAGTAAATTATTTTTCTAAGGAATGGAATTGACTAAGAAAATACTGCTGATACCGATGTAATGTAAGTAAAAGCCTTTAATACAGTGAGAGCGACTGTTAGCAGGCTGGTTTAAATATATACAGTAAAGTAATTTTCTAAGGAATGGAATTGACTGAGAAAATGATATTAATACTGAAGTGATGTTATAAGCCTTAAATGCAGTAGGAAGACTGGTATCAGGCTTATCAATAGAGATACATGCTCCTTAAAAAAGGGATGTTTAAAACGATTCTGCTGGCATGTTTAATCGTTTTGTGAGGTACATTGGTGAATAAACTTGTTGGGGCATAACATTTTTCCACATGGCTGACAATATTTCTGCATAGAAACAGTTAACTGAAACTCCCAATATTGTAATATTGAGTAGGAGGGGCCTATTTTAGCGCTCTTTTGACGCAGTAAAAATTCAGGCTCTGTCTTCCTGCTTCATTCTGCTTGACACGGGTCGTCTCCAGACAGCTTAAGGGACTTCAAAAGTAATTTTGAGGGAGGTAATCAGTCACAGCAGACCTGTGACAGTGGTTGTTTGACTGTATTAAAAAACGTTTTTTTTGCTTAAAAAACCGTTTGGGTTTTAAGGGTTTTATCATCCATTTGCAAGTGGGTGCAATGCTCTGCTAACTTAATACATTTACTGTGAAAATTTGATTGCTATACCTGATTTGGTTCATTGTTATTTCAACTGTGAATGTCTGACACAGATGAATCTGTTTGTTCACTATGTTTAAAGGCCACTGTGGAGCCCCACAGAAACATGTGTACCAAATGTATTGATTTCACTTTAAATAATAAAGGTCAGTCTTTATCTAATAAAGGAATTATCACCAGACAACAAGGGGGAAGTTATGCCGACTAACTCTCCTCACGTGTCAGTACCTTCGCCTCCCGCTCAGGAGGCGCGTGATATTGTGGCGCCAAGTGCATCAGGGACGGCCATACAAATCACATTACAAGACATGGCTAATATTATGAATAATACCCTGACAGAAGTATTATCTAAATTGCCAGAATTAAGAGGCAAGCGCGATCGCTCTGGGGTAAGATTACAGCGCGCTGGTGTTTCGAGAGCCATGTCCGATACTGCGTCACAGTTTGCAGAACATGAGGACGGAGAGCTTCATTCTGTAGGTGACGGATCTGATCCAGGGAAACCGGATTCAGAGATCTCTAATTTTAAATTTAAGCTTGAGAACCTCCGTGTATTGCTAGGGGAGGTTTTAGCGGCTCTGAATGACTGTAATACAGTTGCGATTCCAGAGAAATTATGTAGGCTGGATAGATACTATGCAGTACCGGTGTGTACCGACGTTTTCCCTATACCTAAAAGGCTTACAGAAATTATTAGCAAGGAGTGGGATAGACCTGGTGTGCCCTTTTCCCCACCTCCTGTATTTAGAAAAATGTTTCCAATAGACGCCACTACACAGGACTTATGGCAGACGGTCCCTAAGGTGGAGGGAGCAGTTTCTACTTTAGCTAAGCGTACCACTATCACGGTGGAAGATAGTTGTGCTTTTTCGGATCCAATGGATAAAAAATTGGAGGGTTACCTTAAGAAAATGTTTGTTCAACAAGGTTTTATCTTACAGCCCCTTGCATGCATTGCGCCTGTCACTGCTGCTGCGGCATTTTGGTTTGAGCCTCTAGAAGAGGCCATCCACTCGGCTCCATTGGATGAAATTATGGATAAGCTTAAAGCACTTAAGCTAGCTAATGCATTTGTTTCGGATGCCATTGTACATCTAACTAAACTAACGGCTAAGAATTCCGGTTTTGCCATTCAAGCGCGCAGAGCATTATGGCTTAAATCCTGGTCAGCTGATGTGACTTCTAAATCTAAATTGCTCAATATTCCTTTCAAGGGGCAAACCTTATTCGGGCCTGGCTTGAAAGAAATTATCGCTGACATTACGGGAGGTAAGGGTCATACCCTTCCTCAGGACAAGGCCAAATCAAAGGCCAAACAGTCTAATTTTCGTGCCTTTCGAAACTTCAAGACAGGAGCAACGTCAACTTCCTCCGCTCCAAAACAGGAAGGAACTGTTGCTCGTTACAGACAGGCCTGGAAAACTAACCAGCCCTGGAACAAGGGCAAGCAGGTCAGAAAACCTGCTTCTGCCCCTAAGACAGCATGAAGAGATGGCCCCCTATCCGGAAACGGATCTAGTGGGGGGCAGACTTTCTCTCTTCGCCCAGGCGTGGGCAAGAGATGTCCAGGATCCCTGGGCGTTGGAGATCATATCTCAGGGATATCTTCTGGACTTCAAGACTTCTCCTCCTCTAGGGAGATTTCATCTTTCAAGGTTATCAGAAAACCAAATAAAGAAAGAGGCATTCCTATGTTGCGTACAAGACCTCCTAGTAATGGGAGTGATCCACCCAGTTCCGCGGACGGAACAAGGACAGGGATTTTATTCAAATCTGTTTGTGGTTCCCAAGAAAGAGGGTACCTTCAGGCCAATTTTGGACCTAAAGATTTTAAACAAATTCCTAAGAGTTCCATCATTCAAAATGGAAACTATTCGGACTATCCTACCCATGATCCAAGAGGGTCAGTACATGACCACGGTGGATTTAAAGGATGCCTACCTTCACATACCGATTCACAAAGATCATCATCGGTTCCTTAGATTTGCCTTCCTAGACAGGCATTACCAGTTTGTAGCTCTTCCCTTCGGGTTGGCTACGGCTCAGAGAATCTTTACAAAGTTGCTGGGCTCTCTTCTGGCGGTTCTAAGACCGCGAGGCATAGCGGTGGCTCCGTATCTAGACGACATCCTGATACAGGCGACAAGCTTGCAAATTGCCAAGTCTCATACAGAGATAGTTCTGGCATTTTTAAGGTCGCATGGGTGGAAGGTGAACGTGGAAAAGAGTTCTCTATCACCACGCACAAGAGTCTCCTTCCTAGGGACTCTGATAGATTCTGTAAAAAGTTTAGACCAATGGTTTGGGTGAAGCGCTGAATCTGATCTCCACTGCCTCACTGAAGGAACTATCCCCTTCCTGGATAGTAACAATGTAAATCACCAAAAAATATTAAAAAACAGTGGGCGCATAAAGCGGGAGATAAGGTAGATATGTCTTTTAAAATCTCTATTAAATGTAAACTGAAAAATAACTTCAAATGTACCGTTGATGTATAATCATAAATATTTATTAAAAATAATTCAAAACAATAATAATACTAAAAGTTCAATCACTCTCAACTATAGTTGTTCAAACAGCCATTCACACACTTCCTAAAAACTCTAAAGCATATCAGAATAATCCAAATTATATAAATGTAATCTAAATGAATACTGGGAAATCAGACTGATGTCCAGAAGTGTTATACACGCTAATGATAAAAAGATAAAATGTCTATTTCGTTAAAATTCTAAAAAGTCTGAAATATAAGACAGGCCCGCTACAGCAGGGTTAAATGCTAGGTATATAATCTTTTTCCATAAACAAGTCCCAAATATAAACAGCCAACAGCCGTCGGTATTATTCACCGCCGCTGTGTTAAGTTAGACAAGAATGTTGAAAACAAAGTTAATTTGCCTTTATGGGTTCCTCCGTTATGAGTCTGTGGGACTTAAGGCTGTCCGCCTTCTTACCGTGGTTCCAAACAGTATCTCAGTCACTCTGCTTAAACAAACAGCCGACCGCAGCTGGCGGTTCCTGAGGTTTCTACGTCACCTGGTTACCGGTTTTTGACAAAGACCCACACGGGTTGAAACGGGTAGAGGATTCACCCTGCTACTGAATTGCTATTCTGCCACTAAGTCCTTCTAATGGACGGAGATTGAGAAAATCCCATACCGCGTACTGTGTGAGTACTGAAGAGCGGTAACGGAATCGGCATCAGAGGTTTTCCAATACCTCCTAGGAGACTTGCGCAAGTCCGAACTACCTGGAGTTTCCGGTAACCAGGTGACGTAGAAACCTCAGGAACCGCCAGCTGCGGTCGGCTGTTTGTTTAAGCAGAGTGACTGAGATACTGTTTGGAACCACGGTAAGAAGGCGGACAGCCTTAAGTCCCACAGACTCATAACGGAGGAACCCATAAAGGCAAATTAACTTTGTTTTCAACATTCTTGTCTAACTTAACACAGCGGCGGTGAATAATACCGACGGCTGTTGGCTGTTTATATTTGGGACTTGTTTATGGAAAAAGATTATATACCTAGCATTTAACCCTGCTGTAGCGGGCCTGTCTTATATTTCAGACTTTTTAGAATTTTAACGAAATAGACATTTTATCTTTTTATCATTAGCGTGTATAACACTTCTGGACATCAGTCTGATTTCCCAGTATTCATTTAGATTACATTTATATAATTTGGATTATTCTGATATGCTTTAGAGTTTTTAGGAAGTGTGTGAATGGCTGTTTGAACAACTATAGTTGAGAGTGATTGAACTTTTAGTATTATTATTGTTTTGAATTATTTTTAATAAATATTTATGATTATACATCAACGGTAAATTTGAAGTTATTTTTCAGTTTACATTTAATAGAGATTTTAAAAGACATATCTACCTTATCTCCCGCTTTATGCGCCCACTGTTTTTTAATATTTTTTGGAGATTCTGTAAAAATGAAAATTTACCTGACGTAGGCCAGGTTATCAAAACTCTTAGATGCTTGCCGGGTCCTTCATTCCATTCCACACCCGTCAGTGGCTCAGTGCATGGAAGTAATCGGCTTAATGGTAGCGGCAATGGACATAGTGCCATTTGCGCGCCTGCATCTCAGACCGCTGCAGTTGTGCATGCTAAGTCAGTGGAATGGGGATTACTCAGATTTGTCCCCTCTACTAAATCTGGATCAAGAGACCAGAGATTCTCTTCTCTGGTGGTTATCTCAGGTCCATCTGTCCAGGGGCATGACTTTTCGCAGGCCAGATTGGACAATTGTGACAACAGATGCCAGCCTCCTAGGCTGGGGCGCAGTCTGGAATTCCCTAAAGGCTCAGGGATCCTGGACTCAGGAGGAGAAACTCCTCCCAATAAATATTCTGGAGCTAAGGGCAATATTCAACGCTCTTCTAGCTTGGCCTCAGCTAGCAACACTGAGGTTCATCAGATTTCAGTCGGACAACATCACGACTGTGGCTTATATCAACCATCAAGGGGGAACCAGGAGCTCCCTAGCGATGTTGGAAGTCTCAAAGATAATTCGCTGGGCAGAGTCTCACTCTTGCCACTTGTCAGCGATCCACATCCCATGAGTGGAGAATTGGGAGGCGGACTTTCTAAGTCGTCAGACTTTTCATCCGGGGGAGTGGGAACTCCATCCGGAGGTATTTGCTCAACTGGTCCATCGTTGGGGCAAACCAGATCTGGATCTCATGGCGTCTCGCCAGAATGCCAAACTTCCTCTTTACGGTTCGAGGTCCAGGGACCCGGGAGCGAAGCTGATAGATGCTCTAGCAGCTCCTTGGTTCTTCAGCATGGCTTATGTGTTTCCACCGTTTCCTCTGCTCCCTCGACTGATTGCCAAGATCAAACAGGAGAGAGCATCGGTGATTCTGATAGCGCCTGCGTGGCCACGCAGGACCTGGTATGCAGACCTAGTGGTCATGTCGTCCTGTCCTCCATGGACTCTACCTTTGAGGAAGGACCTTCTAATACAAGGTCCTTTCAATCATCCAAATGTAATTTCTCTGAGACTGACTGCGTGGACTCCGAGTCAGTTATTGATACTTTGATACAGGCACGAAAGCCTGTTACCAGAAAAATCTACCATAAGATATGGTGTAAATACCTGTATTGGTGCGAATCCAAGAGTTACTCGTGGAGTAAGGTTAGGATTCCAAGGATATTGTCTTTTCTCCAAGAGGGTTTGGAAAAAGGCTTATCAGCTAGTTCTTTAAAGGGACAGATTTCTGCTCTGTCTATTCTTTTGCACAAGCGTCTGGCAGAAGTTCCAGACGTCCAGGCCTTTTGTCAAGCGTTAGCTAGGATTAAGCCTGTGTTTAAAACTGTTGCTCCTCCGTGGAGCTTAAACTTGATTCTTAAAGTTCTTCAAGGAGTTCCGTTTGAACCCCTTCATTCCGTTGATATTAAACTTTTATCTTGGAAAGATCTATTTTTGATGGCTATTTCCTCGGCTCGAAGAGTCTCGGAATTGTCTGCCTTACACTGTGATTCTCCTTATCTGATTTTCCATTCAGACAAGGTAGTTCTGCGTACTAAACCTGGGTTTTTACCTAAGGTAGTCTCTAACAGGAATATCAATCAGGAGATTGTTGTTCCGTCATTATGTCCTAATCCTTCTTCAAGGAAGGAACGACTTTTGCATAATCTGGATGTAGTCCGTGCCCTGAAATTATATTTACAGGCAACTAAAGATTTTTGTCAAACTTCTTCCCTGTTTGTCGTTTACTCTGGACAGAGGAGAGGTCAAAAAGCTTCAGCAACCTCTCTCTCCTTTTGGCTTCGTAGCATAATACGTTTAGCCTATGAGACTGCTGGACAGCAGCCCCCTGAAAGAATTACAGCTCATTCCACTAGAGCTGTGGCTTCCACCTGGGCCTTTAAGAATGAGGCCTCTGTTGAACAGATTTGCAAGGCTGCGACTTGGTCTTCGCTTCACACTTTTTCAAAATTTTACAAATTTGACACTTTTGCTTCTTCGGAGGCTGTTTTTGGGAGAAAGGTTCTACAGGCAGTGGTTCCTTCAGTTTAAGTGCCCTCCCATCATCCATGTACTTGGCTTTGGTATTGGTATCCCATAAGTAATGGATGACCCGTGGACTGAACACACTTAACAAGAGAAAACATAATTTATGCTTACCTGATAAATTTATTTCTCTTGTAGTGTGTTCAGTCCACGGCCCGCCCTGTCTTTTTAAGGCAGATCTAAATTTTATTTAATACTTCAGTCACCACTGCACCCTATGGTTCCTCCTTTCTCGTCTTGTTTTGGTCGAATGACTGAATATGACATGTGAGGGGAGGAGCTATGTAGCAGCTCTGCTTGGGTGATCCTCTTGCAATTTCCTGTTGGGGAGAGAATATATTCCATAAGTAATGGATGACCCGTGGACTGAACACACTACAAGAGAAATAAATTTATCAGGTAAGCATAAATTATGTTTTTTTTTTTTTCTCTCTTTCAATTTTCCAGAAAAAAACAAACAGCTTGGGGAAAAAAACATGTTTGTTCTCCAATTTTTCCAATTTTTTTCCAGGCCTTCCCATCTCTACTGCTGACACAGAAAGAAGTTGGCTGCTCTTTTCAGAACCGGATTTCTTCTGGTGAAGGTTTAACACGCAACAATCTGTGCAAATCCAGATCTTAGTGTGTGGCACTTTCACAAGAAGAAATACGGCTACAAAAAAAGCGGAATGCCACGAGCAGCTTTCGTCTGGATTCAGATTCTAACGAAGGATCTGAATGCACACGTCTAACTTCCAGTGCAGCAATTCTCTTTTAGATACTTGCAGTGTAACCTAGGTTCCAAAATGGCCCATATTTTGAGGAAGGTGCATGAAATGTGTTTAATGTTCCTTTATGATATTACTGATTTTTTCTTTTTTTTTATGATAAGGAAGGTGCAAAACTGCTTCATCCTCATTCCTTTCTGGAGATACTTTAGAAGTAAGCAATCTTGAGCTGACCAGTGATATTTACTGTGTGTGATAAAGACTATAGTTTAGAAACTCTTGATATGGCATTGTACAGAGTGAAATATAAGAACTGAGAATTGTCTGCAATTACACTGGTCATCTGTGGCCTTTTTCTTGCTTGACATCCTTATCTTTACTTAGCATATGTAGGTTTCCCTCTGCTTAGCATCTGTAGCTTAACCTTTTGCTGACCATCTGTAAACTTTTACAATGCTTACCTTCTGTAGATTTTTCCTTGCTAACCATATGTAATCTTCCTCATGTTTATGTAATAACCCAATAAAATTTGTACTTATAGTAACTTAGTAACATAGTAGATGAGGTTGAAAAACGAGTGAAGTCCATTGAGTTCATCCTATACAAATCTTAATATACTTACAAAAAGCTCCAGTTGAAGAGCTTAAATTAATCCTATTAAAAAGGTGACCCATTTAATACCAGCAATCATATCCCTGAATTGTGTTTGCAGCCAGAAATGTATCTAAACCATTATTAAATGAATCTATGGTATTGGCATTCACTACCTCCTCTACAATTGAGTTCTACAATTTTATTGGTCTTAAAGTGAAAAAAATGATTTTAACAGCTGCAAGACATAGAAATGATCTAGCCCGCACCAAGCTAAATTTTATGTGCGACTAATAGCTGCCAGCAGGAATCACCCATTGAGTGTCTTGGGGACTCTAAACTATGGCGCTAGGGTCTAATTTTAAGGCTAGTAGGGAAAATAAATTGATGGCACCACTTTTAGTAATATTAGGATCTATTACCGTTCATATATCTGGCCTAGTAATATCATATATGCTAAGTATCAATGAAATTACATTCACTATTATCAGTTAGAGGAACTGAACAAAAAGGGTGATACTATATAAGCACTCAGGTAAGACCCTTATAGGTTTATTGAAACAGGGGTATTGGCATCATAGAAAAAATTTAAACATAAAACTTTATTATAAAAATATATTTAAAAAATGGGTAAATTTAAAACTAAAATGCTAGTAGTTATGTACCCCGGTTATGTGTAATGGATATAGTGCATCTATGGAGGTCGCTATGTAAACCATAACTGAACCAGACAATAAATATGTCACTTGGCTAGTTATATAGCAAGGTCCACTATTACTACTAGATTGCTAACTGACAGAAATATAATGACACTATCCCCTAATAGACAGATCAGTATGGTAATAACAGTGAATATGTCCTCTGAGTGTATGCTTGTAGCCGTTTAAGATAAATGAACTGGGGTAATATGTAGTATTCACTGTAATGTCTCACAGCATGGTTAATTCACCTTGCTTGAGGTCAATTATGTATTGTGTGAATACACACTAATAATGCTGGCATGTACTTAAAGTGAGGGTAAACTTTGATGAATGAAAGCCCGGTTTTTAAAAATACTATTAAAAACAGGGGCACTTTCATTCATCAAAGTTTACAAAGCAGCCGTTTTTTTTTTTTTTTTCTATGATGCCAATACCCCTGTTTCAATAAACCTATAAGGGTCTTACCTGAGTGCTTATATAGTATCACCCTTTTTGTTCAGTTCCTCTAACTGATAATAGTGAACCTAATTTTAAGGCACCAGTGGCTTTCTGGAGCCTGGGTTTGTTCTAATGACTAAAAATCGGCAAACATAAAGTGTTTTAAGCATGTATATTAAACTTTTACAGCACCCAGACATTTAGTTTAATCCTGCAATACAGGTACGTTGTGATTGTTAAAGGGATACTGAACCCAAATTTTTTCTTTCGTGATTTAGATAGAGCATGCAATTTTAAGCAACTTTCTAATTTACTCCTATTATCAAATTTTCTTCATTCTCTTGGTATCTTTATTTGAAATGCAAAGATATAAGTTTAGATGCTAGAATATTTTTGGTGAACAACCTGGGTTGTTCTTGCTGATTGGTGGATAAATTCATCCACCAATGAACAAGTGCTTTCCAGGGTCGGAACCAAACAAATAGCTTAGATGCCTTCTTTTTCAAATAAAAATAGCAAGAGAACGACGAAAAATTGATAATAGGAGTAAATTAGAAAGTTGCTTAAAATTGCATGCTTTATCTGAATCACGAAAGAAAAAAATTTTGTTTCACTGTCCCTTTAATGTATTTATTATTTTTTAATGTTCTCCAAATACCAAGGGAAACAATGTAAGTATATAAATAGTAATTATTTGTTCGCAATTTTCTTCCTAATTGTAAAATCAGTAAGATTAGAAAACCTAATTAGCAGAATTAATTTCCCTTAAAGGGAAGTTGCACTCAAACTTTTTCTATCATTCAAATGAAAGAGCATTATTTAAATATGTTGAATTTATTTCCTTGTGAGAGATCAAAGATTTAAGATTTTTTTTCTCTTGTAAATGTGTATCCAGTCCACGGGTTCATCCATTACTTGTGGGATATTCTCCTTCCCAACAGGAAGCTGCAAGAGGACACCCACAGCAGAGCTGTCTATATAGCTCCTCCGCTAACTGCCACCCCAGTCATTCTCTTGCAGCTCTCGACAAGAAAGGAAGTATCAAGAGAGATATGATGACTTAGTGTAGTTTTTACCTTCAATCAAAAGTTTGTTATTTTCAAACGGTAGCGGCGTCGTACTGTTTTTACTCTCAGGCAGAAATTGGAAGAAGACTTCTGCCTGGAGGTTTGATGATCTTAGCGGTTTGTAACTAAGGTCCATTGCTGTTCTCACACATAACTGAAGAGTATGGAAAGAAAACTTCAGTTGGGGGGACGGTCTGCAGATTGCCTGCTTTGAGGTATGTTCAGTATATTTTTTCTAGAGAGATAAGGTCTAGAAAATGCTGACAGTGCCTGGTATATTTAAGGTAAGCCTGATACAGTGATTTAACAACAACTGGGATCATGCTTGCAAAAAGGGATAATATTCTTGTTAATACTCATATTACTTAGTGTAAAAACGTTTGCATGATTTATAAATAAAAACGTTTTTTCTCTGAGGGTGATACATCTTTATTTGGGGCCTAGTTTCCACATGGCTTGTTAGATTACTCCTAGGAGTACTTTTTTAAGGCCCTCTGACTTTGAGTGCATGGTGGGAGGGGCCTATTTTCGTTTTCAGTCTGAGACATCCAGCTTCCCTGAAGGAGTCCTCTGGCTTATAGGACCTCTATAGAGGGTTTTGTTCCTGCAAAAATCGTTTTTAAGGGCAGGTAGGAGCCACAGCAGGGCTGTGGCAGTGTGTTTGACTGTTTGTTAACAGGTTTAATGTTTTTCTAATTCGTTTTTGGGCCTGAGGGGTTAATCATCCATTTGCAAGTGGTTGCAATGCTGCTTTAGCCCCTTATACACACTGTAAAAATTTTGTAGCGTTTACTAATTTTTTTCACTGTTTTGCAGTTTATGTGGTAGTTTTTTTCTCTTAAAGGCACAGTACCGTTTTTTATTATTGCTTTTTTCACATTTATTAAAGTGTTTTCCAAGCTTGCTGGTCTCATTACTAGTCTGTTAAACATGTCTGACATAGAGGAAACTCCTTGTTCATTATGTTTAGAAGCCATTTTGGAACCCCCTCTTAGAATGTGTACCAAATGCACTGACCTTTCTATAAGTTATAAAGACCATATTATGGCTTTTAAAGATTTATCACCTGAGGTTTCTAAGACTGACAAAAGGGAGGTTATGCCATCTAGCTCTCCCCACGTGTCAGCACCTATAACTCCCGCTCAAGGGACGCCAAGTACATCTAGCGCGTCCAATGCGTTTACAGAGGTATTGTCCAAACTGCCAGGGTTACAAGGAAAGCGAGACAGCTCTGGGGCTAGAACAAATACAGAGCTCTCTGACGCTTTAGTAGCTATGTCTGATATACCCTCACAATGTGCAGAAGTTGAAGCAGGAGAGCTTCTAGCTGTGGGTGACTTCTCTGATTCAGGGAAGGCGTTACTTCAGTCTGACTCTGAAATTACAGCATTTAAATTTAAGCTTGAACACCTCCGCGTGTTGCTCAGGGAGGTTTTAGCGACTCTGGATGACTGTGACACCATTGTAGTCCCAGAGAAATTGTGTAAAATGGACAAATACTTTGCAGTGCCTGTTTACACTGATGTTTTACCAATCCCTAAGAGGTTTTCAGAAATTATTACTAAGGAATGGGATAGACCAGGTGTGCCGTTCTCTCCCCCTCCTGCTTTTAAGAAAATGTTTCCTATAGATGCTGCCACACAGGACTTGTGGCAGACGGTCCCTAAGGTGGAGGGAGCAGTCTCTACCCTAGCTAAGCGTACAACTATTCCTGTCGAGGACAGTTGTGCTTTCCTAGATCCTATGGATAAGAAATTAGAGGGTTTCCTTAAGAAAATCTTTATACAATAAGGTTTTATTCTCCAGCCTCTTGCATGCATTGCCCCAGTCACTGCTGCAGCGGCTTTCTATTTCGAGTCTCTGGAGGAGGCTTTACAGGTAGAGATCCCGTTGGATGATATCCTTGACAGGCTTAAAGCTCTTAAGTTAGCCAATTCATTTATTTCTGACGCCGTTTTTCATTTAACCAAGCTAACGGCTAAAAATTCAGGTTTTGCCATTCAGGCATGTAGGGCGCTATGGCTTAAATCCTGGTCAGCTGATGTCACTTCAAAGTCTAAACTTCTCAAGATCCCCTTCAAAGGGCAAGACCCTATTTGGGCCTGGACTGAAGGAGATCATTTCTGATATTACTGGAGGAAAAGGCCACGCCCTTCCCCAGGATAGGTCCAACAAGTTAAGGACCAAACAGACTAATTTTCGTTCCTTTCGAAACTTCAAGAGTGGCGCAGCTTCATCATCTTCTACAAAACAAGAGGGAAATTTTGCCCAGTCCAAGCTAGTCTGGAGACCTAACCAGGCTTGGAACAAGGGGAAACAGGCCAAAAAGCCTGCTGCTGCCTCTAAGACAGCATGAAGGAGTAGCCCCCGATCCGGGACCGGATCTAGTGGGGGGCAGACTTTCTCTCTTTGCCCAGGCTTGGGCAAGACGTCCAGGATCCCTGGGCTCTGGAGATTGTTTCCCAGGGATATCTTCTGGATTTCAAAGCTTCATTCTTACATTGCGTTCAAGACCTACTAGTTATGGGAGTGATCCACCCAGTTCCAAAGGAGGAACAGGGGCAGGGCTTCTATTTAAATCTGTTTATAGTTCCCAAGAAAGAGGGAACTTTCAGACCAATCTTGGATCTCAAGATCCTAAACAAATTTCTCAGGGTCCCATCCTTCAAGATGGAGACTATTCGAACCATCCTACCTATGAGCAAGGATGGTCAATATATGACTACCGTGGATTTAAAGGATGCTTATCTACATATTCCGATATTCAGGGATCATCATCAGTTTCTCAGGTTCGCCTTCCTAGACAGGCATTACCAGTTTGTGGCTCTTCCCTTCGGGTTAGCCACGGCACCAAGAATCTTTACGAAGGTTCTAGGGTCCCTTCTGGCGGTTCTAAGACCGCGGGGTATAGCAGTAGCCCCTTACCTAGACAACATCCTGATACAGGCGTCAACTTTTCAAATCGCCAGGTCCCATACGGACATTGTTCTGGCATTCCTAAGGTCTCACGGGTGGAAGGTGAACGAAGGAAAGAGTTCTCTCTCACAAGAGTTTCCTTCCTAGGAACTCTGATAGATTCAGTAGAAATGAAGATTTATCTGACAGAGGTCAGGTTGTCAAAACTTCTAACTCCCTACCGTGCTCTTTATTCCATTTCTCGTCCGTCAGTGGCTCAGTGTATGGAGGTAATCGGATTAATGGTAGCGGCAATGGACATAGTTCCGTTTGCCCGCCTACATCTCAGACCACTGCAACTTTGCATGCTCAATCAGTGGAATGGGGATTACACAGATTTGTCCCCTCTACTAAATCTGAGACCAGAGATTCTCTTCTCTGGTGGCTATCTCGGGTCCATCTGTCCAAGGGAATGAGTTTCCGCAGGCCAGAATGGACTATAGTAACGACAGATGCCAGCCTTCTGTGCTGGGGTGCAGTCTGGAACTCCCTGAAGGCTCAGGGTTCGTGGACTCAGGAGGAGGCCCTCCTTCCGATAAACATTCTGGAACTAAGAGCGATATTCAATTCTCTTCAGGCTTGGCCTCAGCTAGCTGCGGTCAGGTTCATCAGATTTCTGTCGGACAACATCACGACTGTAGCCTATATCAACCATCAGTGGGGAACAAGGAGCCCCCTGGCAATGTTGGAGGTTTCAAAAGATAATTCTATGGGCAGAGGTTCACTCTTGCCATCTCTCAGCTATCCATATCCCAGGAGTAGAGAACTGGGAGGTGGATTTTCTAAGTCGGCAGACTTTTCATCCGGGGGAGTGGGAGCTCCATCCGGAGGTATTTGCCCAGTTGATCCAACTTTGGGGCAAACCAGAACTGGATCTCATGGCGTCTCGTCAGAACACCAAGCTTCCTTGTTACGGGTCCAGGGATCCCAAGGCAGCGCTGATAGATGCTCTAGCAGCGCCCTGGTCCTTCAGCCTGGCTTATGTGTTTCCACCGTTTCCTCTGCTCCCTCTTCTGATTGCCAAGATCAAGCAGGAGAGAGCTTCGGTGATCTTGATAGTCCCTGCGTAGCCACGCAGGACTTGGTATGCAGATCTGGTGGACATTTCATCCTTTCCACCATGGACTCTGCCGCTAAGGCAGGACCTTCTACTTCAAGGTCCCTTCAAACATCCAAATCTAATTTCTCTACGTCTGACTTCTTGGAGATTGAACGCTTGATTCTATCAAAGCGTGGTTTTTCCGAATCGGTCATTTATATTCATACCAGGAAATTCTATCATAAGATATGGTGTAAATATCCTCATTGGTGTGAATCCAAGGGTTACTCATGGAGTAAGTTCAGGATTCATAGGATATTATCTTTTCTCCAAGAAGGATTGGAGAAGGGTTTGTCAGCTAGTTCCTTAAAGGGACAAATTTCTGCTCTGTCTATTCTTTTGCACAAACGTCTGGCTGAGGTTCCAGACGTTCAGGCGTTTTGTCAGGCTTTAGTTAGGATCAAGCCTGTGTTTAAACCTGTTGCTCCGCCATGGAGTTTAAATTTAGTTCTTCAAGGGGTTCCATTTGAACCTTTGCATTCCATAGATATTAGCTTTTATCTTGGAAAGTTCAGTACGTTTCAGTACTGGTTTTGCTGTCTGCTATATACTCTTGTACCATTACCTCTGCTGATATGTTTCAGTTCCAGTTTTGCTGTCTGCTCTATGTGGATTCTGGTAAGTATATATCATTTTTTAAGACACTCTCAGCTATCTTTGGCGCATATATATATATATATATATATATATATATATATATATATATATATATATATATATATATATATATATATATATATATATATATATATATATTAAAGTTTTAAATGTATATTGTATATATTTGCCATGAGTTAGGTCTGTGTATTTCCCTCTGCAGTCTAACGGTTTCAGCTTGGAAATTATGTTTATGGGAGCTTTTAGGCTTACCTGAGGTTCCAGTTAGTTGTAACTTTTTTTTGTTCAAAATTTTTGCAGGCTTCGGCTTGCGATGGTGCAGAATGTTACTTTTTTATTGCAATATTTTTGGCGTGAAAAATGTTGGCGCAAAGTCGCATCTGCCGTGACGCGAGTTACGTCTTTTCTTGTCGCAAGTTTTTTTGGCGTGAAGTTGCACCTGTTATGACGCGAGTTTCATCATTTAATTTGTTTAGCGCCCAAAGTCTTTTCCTCTGCATTTGCACTATTTTTGGCACCTAAATTTTTGCTCTCTGCTCTCATTTGATTCATAGAGGGCTAGGTTGCTTGCTTTTAATTTTACTTTTGTATGAATTTTTTTTATTATAAGCATTTTATCCATTCCTCAAACTGCTATTTTGAGGAAATTGGATTTTTTGTTTAAATGTTATTTTTTCTTTTTTGTTACATTTTTCAATATGTCTCAAACTGATCCTGCCTCTGATGTTACTGTAGGAACCAAGCTGCCTGTACACAATTTCTACCAAAGCTAAGTGTGTATATTGTTTATTAGCTGATTTTATTTCTTCAGCTCAAATATGTGGCACTTGTTATGTTATATGATTTCATACTGATAATGTTTCTATAGTACAAATACATCTACTGTTAAACCTTCACAGTCTAATGTACATGATATTCCTGTAGATATAAGGATTATATTGCTACAGCCATAGAGAAGGCTATGCCTGCTTTTCCACCTTTAAATTAACATAAAAGATCTCTCCTAACTTTTCATAAATCTAATGACCTTTTGTATTGATCGACAGCATACTGAAGTATTTCTGCTGATGAGGATTTTTCTGACTCAGAGGATCCTACTTCAGAGACTGATATTGATAAATCAACCTTTCTATTGAATATATTCATTCTTTATTAAGAAAGTATTGTTTACTTTGTATATTGAGTTATCTAGTCCTCTTTATAACAAGAATAGCAAATGTTTTGAATTCTGTTTTTTAAAGCTTGGAGGTTACTCTTGAACTTTTTCTTATTCCACATGCTATCTCTCATATGTTTAGTAATGAATCTAAACTCAGTGCTTCTTTTTTACCTTTCTTCTAGGTTTTAAAAGCTATATCCTTTACCTGTGGCTATTTTAGAGTTTTTGGGTAAAAGTCCCTAAGGGGGGCTATTTCTACTCTTGCCGAATGTAATTCTATCTTATGGAAGATATTTCTTCTTTTAAGGATCCTTTTAGATAGGAAGTTTGTATCCTATCTTAGATAAGCATATTTACATATTGGCTATATTCTTAAACCTGCCTGATGTTGCTGCTGTTTCAACTTTTTGGTTGGACAGTTTAGTTATCTGATCTTGAATTGTCTAAGCATTGTTCTCTTACTTCAACATGCTAATCATTTAATTTGTGATGCTATATTTTGTCATTTTAATTGATATTAAATCTTTGTTTTTAGCCATTTTTACTAGAAGAGTGTTATAGCTGAAATCTCTGATATGGTGTCTAAATTTAGATTACTATCTTTTCTTTTTAGAATAGTATTTTTTTTTTTCTATTGGATGTTATTATCTCCACTATTACTGGGGGAAAGGAGTTTTTTTTTCTGCCCCAAGATAAGAAATTTAAGGGTAATTTTTAAGCTCCCAATTATTTTTTCCTCTGGCTCTACTTAGAGATCTACTCCGAATTTGAATAAAACCAAATTCAGCCCCTAAGACTGCATGAAGGTGCGGCCCTTAAACCAGTTCAGCTGGTGGCGGGGGTGGGGGCAGATTGAATTTATTTCAACACTTTTAGATAGTTTCTGTTCAAAATCAGTGGATTCAGAATATTGTTTCTTGTAGGTATCGAATAGGTTTCAGAATACAAACTCCCATGGGAAGATTCTTTCTTTCCCATGTTACAACAAACTCTGGGAAAGCTCAGGTTTTTCAGAAATGTTTTTCAGATCTAGAGTTTTCAGGGGTGATTGTTCCAGTTCCTCTGCAGGAACAGAGTTTGGGTTTCTATTCAAATCTATTCATTGTACCAAAGAAAGAAGATTTCTTCAGACCAATTCTGGATCTGAAATCTTTTAATCGTTTAAGAGTCCCAACTTTCAAGATTGTGACTATATAAAGACTATTCTGGCCTTTTGTTCAGCAAGGTCACTTCATGTCCATAATAGACTTACAAGGCGCTATCTTCACATTCCAATTGATTCACACCACTATCGTTTTCTGAGATTCTCTTTTCTAGATAAGCATTACCAATTTGTTGCTCTTCCGTTTGGCCTAGCAACAGCTCAGAGATTCTTTTCAAAGATTCTCGGTGCCCTTCTTTCTGTAATCAAAGAGCAGGGTATTGCAGTGTTTCCTTATTTGGACAATATCTTGGTACTAGCTCAAATCTTTTTATTTTAGTAGAATTTCACTCGAAACAAATAGTGTGGTTTCTTCAAAGACATGGTTGGAGGGTCAATTTACAAAAGTGTTTTTTATTCCTTAGACAAGGGTCACCTTTATGGGTTTCCAGATAGGATTCAGTGTTTATGATTCTTTCTTTGACAGACAAGAGACGAATTGAGGTTAATTTTAGTTTGTCTAAACCTTCAGTCTCTATTATTCCCTTTTTAGTGCCTATGTGCATGGAAGTATTAGGTCTCATGACTGCAGCATCAGGTGTGATCCCCTTTGCTCGCTTCGTATGAAGCTTCTAGAGCTTTGCATGTTGCACCAAAGGTGCAGGGATTATTTTCAGATATCACTGATATACTTAAATCCCAACACTCTCTATTCTCTCTGATTTGGTGGTTGGACTATCACGTTATTGTTAAGAGGGCCTCATTTGTTCGTGCAACCTGGACTGTATTCTCAACAGATGCAAGTTTTCAGGTTGGGGAGCTGTCTGAGAGTTTCTGACAGCACAAAGGGTTTGGAAACCTCAAGAGGCAAGGTTACCAATCATTATTTTAGAACTCTGTGCTATTTTCAGGGCTCTTCAGGCGTGGCCTCTATTGAAGAAATAACTTTTACATTTGTTTTCAAATGGACAATCTTACAATAGTGACATATGTCAATCATCAAGGAGGGACTCTCATTCCTTCAATTAAGATGGAAGTATCTCGGATACTTTCTTGGTCGGAATCCAACTCTTGTCTAATTTCTGCGATTCATATCCCAGGTGTAGACAATTGGGAAGTGGATTATTTCAGCCGTCAGACTTTATATCCGGGGGAGTGGTCTCTCCATTCAGATGTGTTTTTTGTTTTTTTTATCTTGTACAGATGTGGGGTCTTCCAGAAAAAGATCTGATGGCCTCTCGTCTAACTAAGAAGCTTCCCAGATACCTTTCCAGGTCCAGGGATCCATAGTTGGAGATGGTGGATACCTTAGCAGTTCCTTGGTTTTTACCAACCTGCTTAAATTTTTTTTGCCTCTGGTTCTTCTTTCAAGGGTAATCTACAAGATCATAATGGTTCAATCTCATGTGTTTCTGATAGCACCAGCATGGTCTCACAGGTTTTGTATGCATGTTTGGTTATTGCGTAACAGCCATATTATGTTTTTTTTTTTTTTTTTCGGACTTCATTTACATTTTTGCCTAAAGTTGTGAATTCAATAGGTAATTTGTTGTTCCTTCTTTGTGTCCTAAGTCTAAGAATACTCTTGTAAGGTTTTCTCATTCTTTGGATGTGGTAAGAGCTTTGAAACATTATGTTGAGGCTACTTAAGATTTCAGAAAGACTTCTAGTCTATTTGTTTTGGCTCCAGGTAAGGTCAGAAGGCCTCTGTTTTTTCTCTGTTTTTTTGATTGAAACTTTTCTTTCACAAAGCTTTTTTGAAGGCTGGTCAGTCTCTGCATCAGAGAATTACAGCTCATTTTACTAGATCAGTTGCCTCTTCTTAGGGTTGTTAAGAAAGAAGCTTCAGTTGATTACATTTGCAAAGCAGTAATTTGGTTTTCTTTGCATATTTTTTTTTTTTAAATTGTACCATTTTGTTGTGTTTGCTTTTTTGGAAGCAGCCTTTGGTAAAAAGGTTCTTCAGGCAGTTATCTTAGTTTGATTCTAGCGCCTTTTTGATTATTTTTTTTTTAACAAAGCTTATTTATATTTTGGATTTAATTTCTCAGATGATTTAGCTGTTGTTATTTTATCCCTCCCTCTCTAGTGACTTGTGGATTTCCACATCTTGGGTATTATATCTTATATGTCACTAGCTCATGGACTCTTGCCACTTACATGAAAGAAAACATAATTTATGTAAGAACTTACCTGATAAATTCATTTCTTTCATAGTGGCAAGAGTCCATGAGACCCACCCTATTTTTGGTAGTTATGGTGTTTTTTTATAAAGCACTTTTTTTTTCTTTTTTCCAGTTCTTTTTGTATGCTTTTTTTTACTCCTTTTTACATTTCACTTCTTGGCTCCACGTTAAACTAAGGTATGAGTGAGGTGGGAGGTGTAGTTATAGGCATTTTGAGGTTTGGGAAATTGCCTGGTAGAAATGTATATCCCATAAGTCACTAGCTCATGGACTCTTGCCACTATGAAAGAAATTAATTTATCAGGTAAGTTCTTACATAAATTATGTTTTTTCTACAATGCTTTATGTTTAAAATGCGGCACTTTCATAACCATAGAAACACTGAGTATAAAATCTCTTTTAATATAGGCTAGATACAATTATTCTAATAATTTCCATCCAAGGCAAATTCATTGTGTTTATTCTTCTGTTGCCAAAGACTTTGCTGAGAAGATTATGTAGATGTACATAGGTCTCTTCCAGTGAATTATTGCATGTTTCCCTCATGCATTGCTTTTCTTGGACTTAACCGTGTTAAGAAGGTCCCCGTAAAAGCCTTTGACTTTACTGAAAAAAACAAAACAAAACAAAATGTCAACTCCACAATAATCGTATCAGCCTGATTTATTTTGTAAACGCCTTTTTACAGCAGATAAAAAGTAACATGGCATATAGTCTACCCATTGTTGTATTTTTAAAATCATGTTTAAGCGCTTTGAGTCCCACTAAGAGAAAAGTACTATACAAGTTATTGTTATCGTTAATATTAATGAAGTCATGGAACAGCCTTCTGCACTTCCTAAACATTTTCTAGAGCAGGGCACAATAAATCAGGGTGCTACTGGTGCCCAATAATTAGACCCTTGCTCCCTGATTTCATACCTCCAATGCACCCGATGGTGCCACTGCACTTAAAATTCAGCCAAATGTGCTTTTATTATTTTTGCTACGCAGCATTCCTGTCGTTCTAGCCCATTATCCGTTTGCAGTAGGTGTGGGCATTGCTCATTGATGTCTGCAAGCTTTTGTTTAATTTGTGCACACACACACTACAGTATTAAAACGATCAGTCAGTAGGGTGCACGTGAGGTTTAGTGGAACCCCCGAAGAGACCCAGTGAGACAGAAACGGACATCTGGGGTTTGTTGTTTTTCCTTGTTCAGAGGGGAAATGCCTGTTTTTTCAGGGCTGGGCTGTCTTTTGGCAGGATTGATCTGATATGATAGAACATTGTTTCTTAACTGCGGCCCTTAAGTACCCCCAACAGGCCAGGTTTTCATTATAGCTGAACCAGTGCACAGGTGAAATAATCAGCTGATGGGTGAGAGCAGGTTTAGTGATCAGCTGATTGTTTCACCTGTGCTCTAGTTCAGCTACAATGTAAACCTGGCCTGTTGGGGGTCAACGAGGTCTGCGGTTGAGAAACACTGTGATAGAAGATATTTCTCCCCTGTAAAAGGCATAGTGAGCTGAAAGACTTCATCCTGAGTGGTCCTGGCCTTTTGGACAAGCACAGACGTTCTCTCTCAGCTGAATGTGTCTTGTTTAGTGGAGTATTACACGAGCTGCACACAGCAGCCTGTATTCTAATCAGCTCTTATGGATATTGTCAGATAACCAGGACCTACGGTCACTGCCTGCGAGTGACAGTCTGTCTTTGTTTATTCCCTGTATAACTTTGTGTGTCCTGAAGCTCTGAATATATGAGTTCTGATGATATATATTCATCACATGCATTCCACTAACAATAAACACTAACAAGATTAAATGTACTACCTTTTTATTATCCACAGTGCAGACTCTGGTGTAGGTATTTCATTCACACAATGTTTTTGCAGTTGTATAGCTATAACTAGCACCTAAGGTTTGCTTTTTATTAAATTAGCTAGATACCTGGGTTTCAGCCTCTTTTAGCATGCTAAGGCCAAACTAGCTGCCTATGATGTCGCCAGATCACAAGAAGAGGGGAGGAGCTTGGCTTGCTATATAGAAACCATACGTGGGCAGGTGTTAGTTATTGACACGTTCCAAGACGTACAGTATATACACAGGGGAGATATGTAAGTGGACTGAAATAAAAAACAGATTCTGTCACTGTAGTCTCGTCTCATATTCATTTTAGGGGCCAGTAACCTGGTATCATCGCTGTTGCCAAACTGCTAATCATCCCTGAGCTTTTCAATAAATTTATCCAAAATTGGCTCTCAAAAATCATGTACTGCTCTTGTATGCTGTATTTTGTCAGTGAGTCGCTGCTTTACTGTTTGACCCAAGGCAGAACATGCTATGATCTCAGAAAATGCAGCATGTTTGTAAAAAAACAGGACACATGCAGGAATTATGTTGGCACTTTCACTTTGCAGTGCTACTCCCCATGATGCTGTTCTCTTCAAATAGTGCAGTGCTCTGGCTCCACTGTGTATGTTTTTCCTAAAGGGATATGAAACCCAAAAATGTTCTTTTGTGATTCAGAGCATAACATTTTTTAAAAAAAGTTTTCAAGTCACTTTAACACAGTGCAGCCAAAGTGAAGTGCTATTTGAAGAGAACGGTCAAATTTAGTTGCAATGCTGTAAAGCGGCAGCACGGGTTTGATTACCCCCAAATTTCCTGTTCTGCAAAGCTGTGACTCCTGAAAGTAAGATGTTGTTGTAAGCAAATCACTTCTTTATTACTATGTTTACCTTCTAATTATGTGATGTTGGACCAAGAGCAAGAAAACAAATTTATACATTTTAAAAACTTAACAAAAGTTCTTTTTTTTGTCTGCAACTAATTTGCTATTTTCACCTGCAGTAATATATTATAAAACTTTATGCTTTTATGCAACTGAGCTGCATATTTACACTGTCCCCACACAGCTACTGCATAATGCCATATTATGTGTGTATAGTCCTTCCATAAATATCCATCTTTTAAATACAGTACAACAATTACTGTTTGATTAAAGGGACAGTAAACACCAAACATGTTTTTGTTTAAAAAATTTGATTTATTTATTTGGGAAAGAATTAAACGGATCCCCAGGTTTGTCCCATTCCTTGGAAATAATTTACGAGACTGCTACAGGAACTGGATAAACTTTCACAGCCTTATCCTCAACAGGTTTAGGATCCTGAATCACTAAGGTGTGTGAAACATTTATGCTCAACCTTAAAATTAAATAATTCATGCTCAGATTCCTGATAAGAATTTGGGGACAAATCTTCAGAAGACTTTTCACCCTCTGAGGAGGAAAGAAAGACATCAAAGTCAGACACCTGAACTGGCTTGACCGTAGAACTAGAGGAATACATATACGCTTAAAGGGACAGTCTAGACCCAAAATTGTATTAAATAGATAATCCCTTTTATTACCCATGCCCCAGTTTTGCATAACCAACACAGTTATATTAATATTCTTTTCACTTCTGTGATTACCCTGTATCTAACCCTCTGCAGACTGCCTCTTATCTCAGTTATATTAATATTCTTTTCACCTTTGTGATTACCCTGTATCTAAGCCTCTGCAGACTGCCCCTTATCTCAGTTATATTAATATACGTTTTACCTCTGTGATTACCTTGTATCTAAGCCTCTGCAGACTGCTCCTTATCTCATTCATATTAATATACTTTCTTCTATAAAGGTAAGACGAGTCCACGGATTCATCCTTTACTTGTGGGATATTATCCTTCCCTACACGAAGTGACAAAGAGCACCACAGCAGAGCTGTCTATATAGCTCCTCCCTTAGCTCCACCCCCCAGTCATTCTCTTTGCCTATTCTAAGTACTAGAAAGGGTAAAGTGAAAGAGGTGATAAAATATTAGTTTTTAATTTCTTCAAGCAAGAGTTTATTTTAAATGGTACTGGTGTGTACTATTTGCTCTCAGGCAGCAGATGGATGAAGACTGCTGCCTGGAGGATGATGATCTTAGCATTTGTAACTAAGGTCCATTGCTGTTCCCACAGAGGCTGAAGAGTACAGGAAACTTCAGTGTGAGGAACGGTTTCATGCTATGCAGCAATGAGGTATGTTCAGTCATATTTTTCTGGAGAGACTGTGTATTTCAGAAAGGCTGACATTACACCCAGGAGGGTAAGGGTAAGCAGTAATCCTAGAGCTAGAAGAAGGGCATTACTTAGCTTGCATATGGGGCCAAATACTAATATGGTTGACACTGAATGGCAAATGTTTGTGAGCAAATGTTTTTTTGATTTGGGAGTGCTTTAACATTTTTGTGGGCAATAAACGTTTTGGGCAACTTTATTAGGGCACACATGGCTAGTTATAACCGCTCTGGTGCGGTTCTTTAAGGAAGAGAAAACATCGAGTGAGATGGGCGGGGCCTATTTTCGCGCCTCAGATGCGCAGTTAGTTTTGTCAGCAAGCTCTAACTCCTGAGGGCCCTGGTGTATGTTTTGGGCCAAATCAAAGCTTTTACCCCACACTTTAGATCCCTGAGGGCAGGTAGGGCCACAGCAGGGCTGTGGCAAGGTGCTGAGAGTGTTTGTTTTTTTCCGGATCTGGGCCTATTTTCGATCCGGTTTGGAGATTAAGGGGTTAATTGTTAAAAATTTTGTGGTGCAATCTTAACTACCTATAGTGTGTCTACATACAAAATTTTTAAAAATTTAGTGCATGTTTAGGCTGTTTTGCAGAACGTGTATGATTTTTTTCTCTTAAAGGCGCAGTACCGTTTTTTTAAGATTGTTATTTTTTTTCACTAAATAAAGTGTTTTCATGCTTGTTTGTAGTCATTACTAGCCTGTTCAACATCTCTGACATTGAGGAAAGTCAATGTTCAATATGTTTAGAAGCCATTGTGGAACCTCCACTTAGAATGTGTCCCTCATGCACTGAAAGGTCAATAAATTGTAAAGAACATATTTTAGCTACTAAAAGTATGTTGCAGGATGATTCTCAGTCAGAAGAGAATCAGGTTATGCCATCTAATTCTCCCCAAGTTTTCTAGTGCGTCTAATTCTTTCACCCTGCAAGATATGGCCGCAGTTATGAATACTACCCTCACAGAGGTTTTATCTAAGCTGCCTGGGTTGCAGGGGAAGCGCAGCAGGTCTGGTGTGAGAACAAACACTGAGCCCTCTGACGCTTTATTAGCCATATCCGATGTACCCTCACAATGTTCTGAAGCGAGGGATTTGCTGGCTGAGGGAGAGATTTCAGACTTAGGAAATATGTTCCCTCAGACAGATTCAAATATGACGGCTTTTAAATTTAAACTAGAACACCTCCGCTTATTGCTCAGGGAGGTTTTAGCGACTCTGGATGATTGTGACCCTATTGTAATTCCAGAGAAATTGTGTAAAATGGACAGATTCCTAGAGGTTCCTGCCTACACTGATGTTTTTCCGGTCCCTAAGAGGATTTCGGAAATTGTTACTAAGGAGTGGGATAGACCAGGTATTCCGTTCGCTCCCCCTCCTACTTTTAAGAAAATCTTTCCCATATTAGACACCATGCGGGACTCGTGGCAGACGGTCCCTAAGGTGGAGGGAGCTATTTC
The DNA here is from genome assembly GCF_027579735.1 of Bombina bombina. Classification (NCBI taxonomy): domain Eukaryota; kingdom Metazoa; phylum Chordata; class Amphibia; order Anura; family Bombinatoridae; genus Bombina; species Bombina bombina. Next base: position 235,803,454 of record NC_069505.1, on the reverse strand, counting down.
TACCCTGGCTAAGCGTACAACTATACCTATTGAGGACAATTGTGCTTTCAAAGATCCTATGTATAAAAAATTAGAGGGTCTCCTGAAGAAAATATTTGTTCATCAAGGTTTTCTTCTCCAACCTATAGTGTGCATCGTTCCTGTAACTACTGCAGCATCTTTTTGGTTTGAGGCTCTGGAAGAGGCTCTTCAGGTTGAGACTCCATTAGAGGATATTCTGTATAGAATTAGGGCTCTTAAGCTAGCTAATTCTTTCATTACAGATGCCGCTTTTCAATTGGCTAAATTAGCGGCGAAGAATTCAGGTTTTGCAATTTTAGAGCGTTATGGCTTAAGTCCTGGTCTGCTGATGTGTCATAAAAAGCTAAACTTTTAGCTATCCCTTTCAAGGGTAAGACCCTATTCAGGCCTGAACTGAAAGAGATCATTTCAGACATGACTGGAGGGAAAGGCCATGCCCTTCCTCAGGATAAAACGAATAAGATAAGGACCAAACAAAATATTTTTCGTTCCTTTCGAAACGTCAAAGGTGGTCCCTCTTCCTCTTCCCCTGTCGCAAAGCAAGAGGGGAATCTTGCTCAATCCAAGTCAGTCTGGAGACCTAACCAGACTGGGAACAAGGGTAAACAGGCCAAGAAGCCCGCTGCTGCCTCCAAGACAGCATGAAGGGGTAGCCCCCGATCCGGGTCCGGATCTAGTAGGGGGCAGACTTTCTCTCTTCGCTCAGGCTTGGGCAAGAGACGTTCAGGATTCCTGGGCTTTAGAAATCGTAACCCAGGGGTATCTTCTAGATTTCAAAGATTCTCCCCCAAGGGGGAGATTCCATCTTTCTTAATTGTCTGTAAACCAGACAAAAAGAGAGGCGTTCTTACGCTGTGTAGAAGACCTATATTCCATGGGAGTGATCTGCCCAGTTCCGGAAACAGAACAGGGGCAAGGGTTCTACTCCAATCTGTTTGGAGACCATTCGGACTATTTTGCCAATGATCCAGGAGGGTCAATATATGACCACCGTGGACTTAAAGGATGCGTATCTACACATTCCTATCCACAAAGATCATCACCAGTTCCTCAGGTTCGCCTTTCTGGACAAGCATTACCAGTTTGTGGCTTTTCCCTTCGGGTTGGCCACGGCTCCCAGAATTTTCACAAAGGTACTAGGGTCCCTTCTGGCGGTTCTAAGGCCGCGGGGGAAAGCTGTGGCGCCTTATCTGGACGATATCTTAATCCAGGCGTCAACTTACCAACGAGCCAAGTCTCACACGGACATCGTGTTGACTTTTCTAAGATCTCACGGGTGGAAGGTGAACGTAAAAAAGAGTTCACTTATCCCTCTCACAAGAGTTCCATTCCTGGGAACTCTGATAGATTCGGTGGACATGAAAAATTTTCTGACGGATGTCAGGAAATCAAAGATTTTATCCATCTGCCGAGCTCTTCATTCCATTCCTCGGCCGTCAGTGGCTCAGTGTATGGAGGTAATCGGTTTAATAGTAGCGGCAATGGACATAGTTCCGTTTGCTTGCTTGCATCTCAGACCACTGCAACTTTGCATGCTCAAACAGTGGAATGGGGATTATGCAGATTTATCTCCTCAGATAAATCTGGACCAAGAGACCAGAAACTCTCTCTTCTTTGGTGGATGTCACAGGATCATCTGTCTAAGGGAATGTGTTTCCGCAGGCCAGCGTGGGTCGTAGTGACGACGGACGCCAGCCTATTGGGCTGGGGTGCAGTCTGGAATTCCCTGAAAGCACAGGGTTTGTGGACTCAGGAGGAGACTCTCCTCCCAATCAATATTCTAGAACTGAGAGCAAATTCAACGTGCTCCAGGCGTGGCCTCAGCTGGCGTCATCCAGATTCGTAAGATTTCAGTCGGACAATATCACGACTGTAGCATATATCAATCATCAGGGGGGAACAAAGAGTTCTCTAGCGATGATGGAGGTTACCAAAATAATTTGATGGGCAGAGACTCACTCTTGCCATCTATCAGCAATCTATATCCCAGGAGTGGAGAACTGGGAAGCGGATTTTCTAAGTCATCAGACTTTTCATCCAGGGGAGTGGGAACTCCATCCGGAGGTGTTTGCACAATTGATTCAGCAATGGGGCACACCAGAATTGGATCTGATGCCGTCTCGTCAGAATGCCAAACTTCCTCGTTACGGGTCCAGGTCAAGGGATCCTCAGGCAGTACTGATAGATGCTCTGGCAGTACCCTGGTCGTTCAACCTGGCTTGTGTGTTTCCACCATTTCCTCTCCTTCCTCGTTTGATTGCCAGAATCAAACAGGAGAGAGCTTCAGTGATTTTGATAGCACCTGCGTGGCCACGCAGGACTTGGTATGCAGACCTGGTGGACATGTCATCTCTTCCACCATGGACTCTGATACTGAGACAAGACCTTCTGATTCAAGGTCCGTTCCAGCATCCAAATCTAGTTTCTCTGCGACTGACTGCTTGTAGATTGAATGCTTGATCTTATCCAAGCGAGGGTTCTCTGAGTCGGTCATAGAAACCTTGATTCAGGGCCGAAAGCCTGTTACCAGGAAAATTTATCATATGATATGGCGTAAATATCTTTATTGGGGCGAATCCAATGGCTACTCATGGAGTAAGATCAGGATTCCTAGGATTTTGTCCTTTCTCCAAGAAGGATTTGAGAAGGGGCTATCAGCTAGTTCCTTAAAGGGACAGATATCTGCTTTATCAATTCTACTGCACAAACGTCTGGCAGATGTTCCAGACGTTCAGTCGTTCTGTCAGGCTTTAGTCAGAATCAAGCCTGTGTTTAAACCTGTTGCTCTACCATGGAGTTTGAATTTGGTTCTTAAAGTTCTTCAAGTGGTTCCATTTGAACCTATGCATTCCATAGATATTAAGCTTCTATCTTGGAAAGTTCTGTTTTTAGTTGCTATCTCTTCGGCTCAAAGAATTTCTGAACTATCTGCAGTGCAATGCGACTCGCCTTATCTTGTTTTCCATGCTGATAAGGTGGTTCTGCGTACCAAACCTGAATTCCTTCCTAAGGTTGTTACTAATAAGAATATTAATCAGGAAATTGTTGTTCCTTCTCTGTGTCCTAATCCTTCCTCTAAAAAGGAGCGTCTATTGCACAACTTGGACGTGGTTCGTGCTTTAAAGTTTTACTTGCAAGCGACCAAAGATTTTCTTCAAACATCTTTTGTTTGTTGTCTATTCTGGAAAACGTAGAGGTCAAAAAGCTACGGCTACCTCTCTTGCCTTTTGGCTAAAATGCATCATCCCTTTGGCATACGAGACTGCTGGACAGCAGCCTCCTGAAAGAATTACAGCTCACTCTACTAGAGCGGTGGCTTCCACATGGTCTTTTAAAAATGATGCTTCTGTTGAACAGATTTATAAGGCTGCGACTTGGTCTTCGCTTTATACCTTTTCCAAATTTTACAAATTTGATACCTTTGCTTCTTCGGAGGCTATTTTTGGGTGAAAAGTTCTTCAAGCAGTGGTGCCTTCTGTTTAACCATCTGTCTAACCATCTGTCTTGTTCCTCCTGTTCATCCGTGTCCTGTAGCTTTGGTATTGTATCCCACAAGTAAAGGATGAATCCGTGGACTCGTCTTACCTTTATAGAAGAAAACTAAATTTATGCTTACCTGATAAATTGATTTCTTCTATGGTAAGACGAGTCCACGGCCCGCCATGTCATTTTAAGACAGATTATATTTTTTTGATTTAAACTCGGTCACCTCTGCACGTTGTAGTTTCTCCTTTTTCTTCCTGTACCTTCGGTCGAATGACTGGGGGGTGGAGCTAAGGGAGGAGCTATATAGACAGCTCTGCTGTGGTGCTCTTTGCCACTTCCTGTAGGGAAGGATAATATCCCACAAGTAAAGGATGAATCCGTGGACTCGTCTTACCATAGAAGAAATCAATTTATCAGGTAGGCATAAATTTAGTTTTTTACCTCTGTGATTACTTTGTATCTAAGCTTCTGCAGACTGCACCTTATTTCAGTTATATTAATATGCTTGTTACCTCTGTGATTACCCTGTATCTAAGCCACTGCAGACTGCTCCTTATCTCAGTTATATTAATATACTTGTTACCTCTGTGATTACCTTGTATCTAAGCCTCTGCAGACTGCTCCTTATCTCAGTTATATTAATATACTTGTTACCTCTGTGATTACCTTGTATTTAAGCCTCTGCAGACTGCTCCTTTATTTTAGTTATATTAATACACTTTTTACCTCTGTGATTACCCTGTATATAAGCCTCTGCAGACTGCTCCTTATCACATTTATATTAATATACTTTTTACCTTTGTGATTACCCTGTATCTAAGCCTCTGCAGACTGCCCCCTTATCTCAGTTATATTAACCCTTTAAGGACACAGCTTTCAGTTTGCTCAATTGTTTTATGA
>NC_069505.1:235734047-235794047 GCF_027579735.1 Bombina bombina | reverse complement strand
GAAGACCTGACCACACAACAAACTTCCCCATCTTCAAATGCAACATAGAAGCTTCTCTCCCCATCCCTCCTACATTCCCTTCTCTTCCCTCTCTTCTTTCCCCACCTTTCCGAGATATCGATATTCTCTGTATCTCTGCCTGCGTAGATAGTGGCGAACTAGCATCACAGCTCCTATCTTCACCTTATGGTGCTGTTTACTGCGATAGACGATTATTATTTTTATTGTTATTGTTGAAGTTATATGTTTTCTAACTCTTATGATTGTCATCTTTTTATTTGCAAACAGGAGGCGGATATGTTTATCTAAGCCTAGATTATACAACTTTGATCTATTCCATCCTGTATTTTATATTCTGTATTCTGAATGTAACAATTTGATGAAAATAAAGCTCTTTTGAAAACCTAAAAAAAAAGCAAAAAAAAAAAGCACACTGCGTAATTCGTGCAGATTTATGGCTGCCTTTCATAGCAGATTCACTGCTTTCCGACTTCTTTGCAGAGACATTATTTTTTTTTTTTTGCAGCCTTCCTTGTAAAGAAACAGAAGTTTAATGCCTGTAACTGTCTCTCAGAATCAATTCTCTGAAATTTCTAAATATACAGCTATGTCAAAGCTTGTATTTAATTTCTTCTTCTACTTTTCAGTCAATCATACAAATGCAGTTATTTCTTTCATAAGATGGTGAGAGACCACAAGATATTCACATGTGGGACTCATTTTCTTGACCTCCAGGAGGAGGCAAAACCACCCCTATTTTCCAGAGTTTTCCTCCACCAGTAATCTCTCAGTGCAACCAGTTACTTTTTTGCCTCTATACGGAGAATTAGAATTTTTAAGCTCTTCAAATATTCACATTGTTCATAGGGGTTCTCTAGCTACTCTGAGGCCCATTATCCACCTATAAGCAATAGGCAAATTACCAGATTTTTTAGCTGTAGAGAGTGAGCGGGAAACCATCATCAGACAAACAGTAGACCAGTCCGTAAGAAAGCCAGGGGTCAAAGTCAAAAGAGCAGTCTGCAACCAGGTATCACAACAGAAGGATAAGATGAGCACAATTCCAAAGTGCATAAGCCGGTAAGTCAATCCTTCGGTAACGTATCTTAGTAGAAGGGAAAAACAGGTAGCCAAGGTCAAGATCAAGGTAACAGGCCATGAACAAGAACAATTTGGTTTACATAAGAATATAACCAAGCAATAAATGGGAGTCTGAAATGGCCGTTTAACACCTTCCGCTCAGTCTTGGTGTATAAGATGAGGCCAGAAGTAATTTCCGACAAGAGGGCATAAAAGGAGCACTAACTAGTGCAAATAACTTTAGTCAAAGTCCAGGTACAAACAACATCCAAGGAGCTGGCTGCGCTAATCCTAAGATATTTAGCACAGCCCCTGGCTCCTGCAGATCAGATTCAACCTTTTCAGTGCACTTGGCCATCCTAGCCCCCGAAATAGCATGGCCCTTAGGACGCTGCAAATCTTGCACTGCAGCCTTTGCCCTGTAAGTACAGTGCAGCTTGGACCACGCTTAGTTTTTACACCTCCACAATAATACCTTCTGGCCAGAGCAGTGTACAGGAGTTCAGCCAAGCAGGGAGAAAACATAGTGTGGAGATGTCACAGGTGTCCCCCAGGTGAAATGTGCATTTATCTACAAGTTCCCTATAATGTGCTGCTCTTTTAGATCCTTGTACACTTCTTTAAAAGGCCACTTATACTGAATGCAGTTTCCTGCAACTGCTGTGCAGGATAGAGGAAGGCTGTGACAGGTACTTACTGTCCTCTGTGGCCCAGCAGCTATTGGTATGGACATCTGTCACTGTAGTGACTACGTCTGGCCACTTTATTGGCACTTTTTAAACTTTGTACACTAACTGGCCTCTGTAACTTTAAGAACCTTGTGACCGGCACTGATGCTATCTGTTCATACAGGAGAAGTTAGTGCGGCCTGTCTCACCTCAAGCACGTTTGCCTGGGATTTGGTTCAGGACCATTCTTCATTCGAGCACAAGGGGTTAAGAGCTGCTATGTGTTCTGGAACTCTGGACTTCTCCTCCCATTATTTCCTGTGAGTTAGATATCTTTGTATTTTGGAAGCTGGTTCCCTGCGGTCCATGGAGGTGGTGAGGGAAGTATTCTACATTTGCAGTTCTTTAATATACAGTTTATATTGTATCTATTAATTAATTGCTAATATTGTCATTGCAGTGTGTTGTTTGACTTGTGCTGGACCTATTATACATAACTGTCTCCCCTGTGTGGGCTTTCAGTTATACTATGTGCCTTAGTCTATTAATCTGACTTATTTATTGTGTAAATAGGTTAAATAAGTGCAGCTCAGGTCTCTGGATCATTAGCTGTAGGACTATGGGGCAGATCTACAGGTCACTTAACCCTTCATATTGTTGCTTGCATTGCAAGTGTTTGCCCTTAGTGAGCTGTGTAACTATTGTACTGAACTTATTACTCATTCTAGACACGGCTGTGCTGCTCTGCCCGTAGCTCAGAGTAGTCAGGTGGTCTGTTTCCCAACAGGACTGTACCTCTTAGAGCTCTACTGAGCCATTCCCTAAGTTTTTAAAGAATATATTCACTCTGTGTGAGCTGATACCTACTATACCCCTAGCTAAATGCAGATGCTTGCCTTTTTATGGAAGGTGATCCTTCTCCGCAGCATAACTTGCCAGGGTATTCCCTACTTAGTAAACTGAGCCTCAGGAGCCCCCCCACCGAAAACTGTAAAGGGTTGGCGTGTCCTTTAATTTCAGGCTAGAGCTTATTATGCCTTGTTACAGGAAGTGCTAAGTGATTTTGGAAGTGGATGATTCTCCCACTCCTGATAAGTTGGCTACTAAGTGAATAGATAAATTCTCGTAAGCAGCCCTGTAAACTTTTCTTTCTCTTGTTAAGTGTGTTCAGTCCACGGATCATCCATTACTTATGGAATATATTCTCTCCCTAACAGGAAATTGCAAGAGGATCACCCAGCAGAGCTGCTACATAGCTCCTCCCCTCACATGTCATATTCAGTCATTCTCTTGCAACTTAACAGATAGGAAGTTGAGAGAGGTCTGTGGTGTTTTTATACTTAGTTTATTCTTCAATCAAAAGTTTGTTATTTTAAAATGACACCGGAGTGTGTTGTTTATTCTCAGGCAGTATTTGGAAGAAGAATCTGCTTGCATTTTTCTATGATCTTAGCGGCAGTAACTAAGATCCACTGGCTGTTCTCGCATATTCTGAGGAGTGAGGTAACTTTCAGAAGGGAATGGCGTGCGGGAAACCCTGCAAACAAGGTATGTGCAGTAGATTATTTTTCTAAGGAATGGAGTGATCCACCCAGTTCCGCGGACGGAACAAGGACAGGGATTTTACTCAAATCTATTCGTGGTTGCCAAGAAAGAGGGTACCTTCAGGCCAATATTGGACCTAAAGATTTTAAACAAATTCCTAAGAGTTCCATCATTCAAAATGGAAACTATTCGGACTATTCTTCCCATGATCCAAGAGGGTCAGTACATGACCACGGTGGATTTAAAGGATGCCTATCTTCACATACCGATTCACAAAGATCATCATCGGTTCCTAAGATTTGCCTTCCTAGACAGGCATTACCAGTTTGTAGCTCTTCCCTTCGGATTGGCTACGGCCCCGAGAATCTTTACAAAGGTGCTGGGCTCTCTTTTGGCGGTTCTAAGACCGCGAGGCATAGCGGTGGCTCCGTATCTGGACGACATCCTGATACAGGCGCCAAGCTTACAAATTGCCAAGTCTCATACAGAGATAGTTCTGGCATTTCTAAGGTCGCATGGGTGGAAGGTGAACGTGGAAAAGAGTTCTCTATCACCACTCACAAGAGTCTCCTTCCTAGGGACTCTGATAGATTCTGTAAAAATGAAAATTTACCTGACGGAGGCCAGGTTATCAAAACTCTTAAATGCTTGCCGGGTCCTTCATTCCATTCCACGCCCGTCAGTGGCTCAATGCATGGAAGTAATCGGCTTAATGGTAGCGGCAATGGACATAGTGCCATTTGCGCGTCTGCATCTCAGACCGCTGCAATTGTGCATGCTAAGTCAGTGGAATGGGGATTACTCAGATTTGTCCCCTCTACTAAATCTGGATCAAGAGACCAGAGATTCTCTTTTCTGGTGGTTATCTCGGGTCAACCTGTCAAGGGGCATGACCTTTCGCAGGCCAGATTGGACGATTGTAACAACAGATGCCAGCCTCCTAGGCTGGGGCGCAGTCTGGAATTCCCTGAAGGCTCAGGGATCCTGGGCTCAGGAGGAGAAACTCCTCCCGATAAATATCCTGGAGCTAAGGGCAATATTCAACGCTCTTCTAGCTTGGCCTCAGCTAGCAACACTGAGGTTCATCAGATTTCAGTCGGACAACATCACGACTGTGGCTTACATCAACCATCAAGGGGGAACCAGGAGCTCCCTAGCGATGTTGGAAGTCTCAAAGATAATTCGCTGGGCAGAGCTCACTCTTGCCACTTGTCAGCGATCCACATCCCAGGAGAACTGGGAGGCGGACTTTCTAAGTCGTCAGACTTTTCATCCGGGGGAGTGGGAACTCCATCCGGAGGTATTTGCTCAACTGGTTCATCGTTGGGGCAAACCAGATCTGGATCTCATGGCGTCTCGCCAGAATGCCAAACTTCCTCTTTACGGTTCGAGGTCCAGGGACCCGGGAGCGAAGCTGATAGATGCTCTAGCAGCTCCTTGGTTTTTCAACATGGCTTATGTGTTTCCACCGTTTCCTCTGCTCCCTCGATTGATTGCCAAGATCAAACAGGAGAGAGCATCGGTGATTCTGATAGCGCCTGCGTGGCCACGCAGGACCTGGTATGCAGACCTAGTGGTCATGTCGTCCTGTCCTCCATGGACTCTACCTTTGAGGAAGGACCTTCTAATACAAGGTCCTTTCAATCATCCAAATCTAATTTCTCTGAGGCTGACTGCGTGGAGATTGAACGCTTGATCCTATCAAAGCGTGGCTTCTCCGAGTCAGTTATTTATACTTTGATACAGGCACGAAAGCCTGTTACCAGAAAAATCTACCATAAGATATGGCGTAAATACCTGTATTGGTGCGAATCCAAGAGTTACTCATGGAGTGAGGTTAGGATTCCAAGGATATTGTCTTTTCTCCAAGAGGGCTTGGAAAAAGGCTTATCAGCTAGTTCTTTAAAGGGACAGATTTCTGCTCTGTCTATTCTTTTGCACAAGCGTCTGGCAGAAGTTCCAGACGTCCAGGCCTTTTGTCAAGCTTTAACTAGGATTAAGCCTGTTTTTAAAGCTGTTGCTCCTCCGTGGAGCTTAAACTTGGTTCTTAAAGTTCTTCAAGGAGTTCTGTTTGAACCCCTTCATTCCGTTGATATTAAACTTTTATCTTGGAAAGTTCTATTTTTGATGGCTATTTCCTCGGCTCGAAGAGTCTCGGAATTGTCTGCCTTACACTGTGATTCTCCTTATCTGATTTTCCATTCAGACAAGGTAGTTCTGCGTTCTAAACCTGGGTTTTTACCTAAGGTAGTCTCTAACAGGAATATCAATCAGGAGATTGTTGTTCCGTCATTATGTCCTAATCCTTCTTCAAGGAAGGAACGACTTTTGCATAATCTGGATGTAGTCCGTGCCCTGAAATTCTATTTACAGGCAACTAAAGATTTTCGTCAAACTTCTTCCCTGTTTGTCGTTTACTCTGGACAGAGGAGAGGTCAAAAAGCTTCGGCAACCTCTCTCTCCTTTTGGCTTCGTAGCATAATACGTTTAGCCTATGTGACTGCTGGACAGCAGCCCCCTGAAAGAATTACAGCTCATTCCACTAGAGCTGTGGCTTCCACCTGGGCCTTTAAGAATGAGGCCTCTGTTGAACAGATTTGCAAGGCTGCGACTTGGTCTTCGCTTCACACTTTTTCGAAATTTTACAAATTTGACACTTTTGCTTCTTCGGAGGCTGTTTTTGGGAGAAAGGTTCTACAGGCAGTGGTTCGTTCCGTTTAAGTGCCTGCCTTGTCCCTCCCATCATCCGTGTACTTGGCTTTGGTATTGGTATCCCATAAGTAATGGATGATCCGTGGACTGAACACACTTAACAAGAGAAAACATAATTTATGCTTACCTGATAAATTTATTTCTCTTGTAGTGTGTTCAGTCCATGGCCCGCCCTGTCTTTTTAAGGCAGATCTAAATTTTAATTAAAACTTCAGTCACCACTGCACCCTATGGTTCCTCCTTTCTCGTCTTGTTTTGGTCGAATGACTGAATATGACATGTGAGGGGAGGAGCTATGTAGCAGCTCTGCTGGGTGATCCTCTTGCAATTTCCTGTTAGGGAGAGAATATATTCCATAAGTAATGGATGATCGGTGGACTGAACACACTACAAGAGAAATAAATTTATCAGGTAAGCATAAATTATGTTTTTACGGCGCCAGTCTCTAAACTGTTTTTTAAGGAATTAAACAACTTGGGGTTATCTGCAATATTCAATGCATTGTTTCCGTTGTCATCCTCCACCCAGGAGTTATGGGAGATGGGGCAATATTTAACATATCCAGATGTACAATTATTATTTTAGAGAACTTTTAAGGACCATGAAAGTAGGTTGCTTGAATGTTTTCCAGAGGCACTCTTTTAAGCTGACAAGCTTTTTCACAGATATCATTTTAGTATGCGTGGCTGCAGCTACTTGAGTGTGATAACCTCTCTTAACTTACATCTGGTGACACGTCCTTGTTGGAGATTTAGGGTTGTGTTGACCGCTTCAGTGATGCAGTCATTCAGTGGTTCACATTAATGCTAACATCAGTGCCATGACAGGCACTTTTTGCCCTATTCTAGATCTCATATTTCTAAGCAAATTCCTAAAGGTCCTCACTTTTAAAAAGGAGACTATTTGCACTATTCCTCCTTTAGTGCAAGAAGGTCCGTTTATGTCTACATATCCAATTCACAAAAACCTTATGATGGTCCTCGGGTTTGCCTGTGCCTTCATTCGGAGGGTGATCTCTGAATCCGGAGGTGTTCTACCAGATTGTGTTGGTGAATGTCAGAAGTAGATCACGTGGCTTCTCACTTCAATCACAAACGTCCCTGTTATTGTGACAGATCCTCAAGCATACTTAGTGGTTGCCTTCGCTATTCTATAGTTGTTAAATAAAAATTTTCCTCCATTTGTGATGCTGCCCAGAGTGACAGCCATATTTTAGGAAGCGTGGGCATCACATGTCTGCTTGTCCACCAAAGTGTCTTTCTCTCTCAGGAGAGATCTCCTGTCCCATATTATTTTCTTAATTTAGGATCCTAGGACCCTAACTTTGACGGCCTGGTTTTGGCTATTTCAGGCTTGCCTGACGAGGTAATTGAAACCGTTTATTTCTTTTTTATGACACAACGAGTCCACGGATCATCTTAATTACTAATGGGATATTCACCTCCTGGTCAGCAGGAGGCGGCAAAGAGCACCACAGCAAAGCTGTTAAATAGCTCCTCCCTTCCTTTCCACCCCAGTGATTCTCTTTGCCTACGTTAGTAATAGGATGTGGTAAAATGAGGTGTTAAACTCTTGATTGAAGAATCTTTTCTATTATTTTTAAAGTGGTACAAGATTGTGCTGCTTTATCCTAGGGTGTAGCCATAGTCCATATCAGTCTCTTCAGTAGAGCTTTGGTGGCTTTAGAGCAATGGGAACTTGTGGGACACAATTCTCACTGTGCCTCCCATGTATTCTTGCTGCCCTGTATGCCTTAGTTTGAGGTAAAGATTACTCACCATGCTTTTTCCTCCACAGGTCAATGGGAGGGAGAGGACCTCTTAAGCCTGTGAGCTGCCTTGCTGTCAGGTAAAAGTAAAGGTAAGTTCTACTTTATATTTTTTCTGGAGGGACCCAGAAAGGAGTAAGCACACCATTACAATTACTAAATGCACAGGTATAGAAGAGGCACTTATGTTGGGACACTAAAAACTCTCCTAGTCTGGAGAGGTATTGGGACAGCATTTATGTGCAGGCACTGGGGCTGGGGATCGCTTTTTTGCTCTGGTGGTTTACACTTTATTTAAGCATTAATGTACAAGGGCAGCATAAGAGTAATAAGCAGAACATATTGGATGGAGCTTATTGTAAGCGATGCACGGGTATGCCCACGATGGGCGGGTCTTCCAAGTTCACACCAATTCACTTGCGCCTCGGTCGGGGAGACATTTGCGACACATTTTCTGAAGTGCTGTCTAGAAACGCATGGTCCGTGCAGAGCATGCGTTTCTAGCACCGGATTGAAAATTTCTACTGCAGCGCTGAGCGGACACACGGGGTATAGACCATCCGTTTGCCTGTCAGGTAGGAGCACCTCAGCACGGTAGCTGTGGTGCAGAGGTGTTTTTTTTGGCTTTATATTGGTAGTTTGATAATGCAAATCTTAAGGTAAAAAAGTTAACGCTTTGAATTGAAAGAGACAGTAACGTCTTTTTATTTTTAAACTTCTAACATTTTTTTTTATTGAATATTGGGTCAATTGTGAACAAGTATGGACCAAGGGGCCTTACAAAATGTTGCTTGCTCCTTTTGCTTTGAATCTAATGTGGAACCACCAATCCCTTTCTGTCCCTCATGTATTGAGAGGACTTTAAATTTATAGGGAAAAGATTATTTCTGAGCAAAATTTTTCTAAGGTGGATGCTGTCCAAGAGTCTAATGACGAGGTTGAATATATCCCGCAGCTTTCTCCCCAAGCGTCCCAAATTTTACCGCCCGCACAAGCGGTGCCCTGCACTTCTGCTCTAGCGCCCGCTGAAGTTACTTTAAAAGACATAGCTTCTCTCATGTCTTCTACAATTTCTGATGCATTGTCTGCTTTCACATTGTTACAGGGCAAACGTAAGAGGAAAACCAGACATTCAGTAAGCGAGGTTTCTGATGCAATTGTTGCAATTTCGGAGGTGCGCTCCCAAGGACACAAAGGAGGGTACTGCTGTAGCATCTGAGGGTGAAATCTCAGATTCAGAAAGTTTATTGCCTCTGACGGACTCGGAGGTTGTAACTTTTATGTTTAAACTAGAACACCCCCGCCTGTTACTTAGGGAGGTTTTGGTTAATTTGGACGACTGTGACTCCACGGTAGTGGTTCTCCCTAAGAAGTCTAGTGAATTTGACAGATATTTTGAGGTTCCTTCTTACTCAGACGTATTTCCAGTCCCAAAGCGAGCTTCGGAGATCATTACTAAGGAGTGGGAGAGACCAGGCATATCCTTTTCTCCCGCTCCTATTTTTAAGAAGATGTTTCCCATAGCTGACTCTTTCAAGGAGGCTTGGCAAACGGTGGAAGGGGCCGTTTCCACCTTAGCAAAGAGAACTACTATTCCCATAGAGGATAGTTGTGCTTTCAAAGTAGAGGGTCTACTTAAAAAGATTTATGTTCACCAAGGTCTGCAATGGCAGCCAGCTGCGTGCATTGCTACCATCACTAGTGCAGTGGCATTTGGTTCGATGCACTGTCTGAGACTCTCAGGACTGAAACTTCCTTGGAGGAGATCCAGGACAGGATAAAGGCTCTGAAGCTAGCTAATGCCTTTATTACGGACGCTTCCCTTCAAATTATTAAACTGGGAGCTAAGTTAAAGCTTTGGTCTGCTGATGTTAATTCTAAGTCTAAGCTTCTAAGCTTCTGGCTATTCCTTACAAGGGTAAGACCTTGTTTGGACCTGGCCTAACGGAAATTATCTCTGATATCACGGGAGGTAAGGGTCATCTTCTCCCTCAAGATAAGAAAAACAAACAAAAAGGACGACAGAGTAATTTTCGTTCCTTTCAAAATTTCAAGGGAAATTCTTCCTCTTCCTCCAAGCAGGAACAATCTAAACCTGCATGGAGACCCAACCAGTCTTGGAATAAGGGAAAACAATCCAAGAAGCCTGTTATTGAATCCAAGACAGCATGAAGGGCATTCCCCCAATCTGTGACCGGATCTGGTAGGGGGCAGACTTTCCTTCTTCACTCAGGCTTGAGTTCGGGATGTCCAGGATCCCTGGGCAATAGAAATAGTGTCCAAGGGATACAAACTAGAGTTCAAAAGTTTTCCTCCCAGAGGCAGGTTTCTTCTTTCAAGATTATCTGCAAACCAGACAAAGAGAGAGGCGTTCTTACACTGCGTAAGAGACCGCTCAGCCGTGGGAGTGATTGTTCCCGTTCCAGTACAGGAACAGGGTCGGGGTTATTATTCCAATCTGTTCGTGGTTCACAAAAAGGAGGCAACCTTCAGACCAATTTTAGACCTCAAGAGTCTAAACAAATTTCTCAGGGTACCATCCTTCAAGATAGAAACTATTCGTTACATTCTTCCATTGATCCAGGAGGGTCAATTTATGACAACAGTGGATTTAAAGGACGCGTACCTACATGTTCCTATTCACAAGTTCATCACAAGTTCCTAAGGTTTGCCTTCCTGGACAAACACTTCCAGTTTGTGCCTCTTCCTTTCGGTCTTACCACAGCTCCCAGAATTTTCATAAAGGTTCTGGGATCGCTGTTGGCGGTGCTTCACTCACGGGGCATTGCAGTGACGCCCTATCTGGACGATATCCTAGTCCAGGCGCGATCCGGTCAACAAGCAAGATCCCACACCGACATGGTGTTATCCTTCCTGTGATCTCACGGGTGGAAGGTAAATTTGGAAAAGAGTTCCTTAGTCCCAAATACAAGGGTAACTTTCTTAGGAACCATAATAGATTCCCTATCTATGAAGATTTTTCTGACAGATGTCAGGAAATCAAAGATTATCGATACTTGTCTAGTCCTTCAGTTCACTCCTCGGCCATCAGTGGCTCAGTGCATGTAGGTAATCGGGCTGATGGTGGTGGCAATGGACATCATCCCGTTTGCTCGGTTCCACCTCAGACCTCTGCAGTTAAGCATGCTCAGGCAATGGAACGGAGATTATGCAGACTTGTCTCCTCAAATACTTCTGGAGCTGGAGACAAGGGATTCTCTTCAATGGTGATTGTCCCGGGATCACCTTTCCCAGGGAACCTGCTTTCGCAGACCATCTTGGGTGATTGTGACAACAGACGCCAGTCTTCTAGGGTGGGGAGCAGTCTGGGGCTCCCTAAAAGCTCAGGGAGTTTGGACTCAGTCAGAGTCGGCTCTTCCTATAAAAATCATGGAACTGAGAGCGATCTTCAATGCTCTTCTGGCCTGGCCTCATTTAGCCTCGGTCCAGTTTATCAGGTTCCAGTCGGACAATATAACATCTGTGGCTTACATCAATCATCAGGGAGGAACGAGGAGTTCCTTAGCGATGACCGAGGTAACCAAAATAATCCAGTGGGCGGAAGCCCACTCTTGCTGTCTTTCGGTGATCCACATCCCAGGGATGGACAACTGGGAGGCGGATTTCTTGAGCAGGCAGACTTTTCATCCGGGGGAGTGGGAACTCTGTCCGGAAGTATTTTCAAACCTGATTCTCAAGTGGGGTCTTCCGGAATTGGATCTCATGGCATCCTGACAGAATGCCAAGCTCCCGAGATACGGGTCGAGGTCCAGGGACCCCCAGGCGGAGCTGATAGATGCTCTGGCGGTCCCTTGGACCTTCAGTCTAGCATACCTATTTCCTCCGTTTGCTCTTCTTCCTCGGGTCATTGCTCGATTAAAACAGGAGAGGGCATCAGGGATCCTCATAGCACCGGCTTGGCCTTGCAGGGTTTGGTATGCAGATCTGGTGGACATGGCATCTCTGCCACCTTGGAGACTTCCGTTGAGGAAGGACCCTCTAATTCTGGGGCCCTTTCTTCACCCAAATCTAGTTTCTCTGAAGCTGACTGCTTGGAGATTGAACGCTTAATTTTATCCAAGCGGGTTTTTTTTGACTCGGTCATAGAGACCATGATTCAGGCTCGTAAGCCTGTAACTTGGAAGATTTACCATAAGATATGGCGTAAATATCTCTATTGGTGTGAATCCAAGGGCTACTCATGGAGTAGAGTTAGGATTCCTAGAATTTTTGTCTTTTCTCCAAGAGGGTTTGGAGAAAGGATTATCAACAAGTTCCCTAAAAGGTCAAATCTCTGCCTTATCTATTTTGTTACACAAACGTCTGGCGGATGTCCCAGATGTACAGTCATTTTGTCAGGCCTTGGTCAGGATCAGACCTGTGTTCAAACCAGTTACTCCTCCATGGAGTCTTACTTTAGTTCTCAAAGTTCTTCAAGGGGCTCGTTTGAGCCCATGCATTCCTTAGATATTAAGTTGTTATCTTGGAAGGTTTTATTTCTTGTTGCTATTTCTTCTGCTCGGAGAGTGTCAGAGCTCTCGGCATTGCAGTAAGAGTCTCCTTATCTTATTTTTCATTCAGATAGGGTAGTTTTATGTACTAAATTAGGATTTTTATCTGTCTCATTTACTGCAGCACACTTCAGTATGATGCACTTTTACCGATTTCACAATGGCACTTGTCTCTGTGACCCTAGGTCACAGTAATACTCTGTTCATATCAGTGAAGCTCATTTCCAGCCCTCATATGTCACCAACAAGCCAGAATCTAAGGTTTTACTAATTTGATGTGTATCAGGGAGCAGTGGTCTGGTCAGGGAAATACACTATGTCCTGTTAGGAGTGCTTGCTCAAGGGTAGAAATGAGAAGCACAGATCTTTGATATGTCATGTTTACAATAGCTACATCAGAAAAAAAAATAAAGGCCAGTCCTTGGCGTACCCCTTGCCAATGCCCCAAGTACCCCCAGGGGAGAAACTAGGCTTTAGTACATCCATGACATTTCTCTCTATTACTTAAAGGAATATGAAACCCAGAAATGGTCTTTTGTGACTCAGACAGAGCATATAATTTAAAAAAGTTCCAATACAATTTTAAAAAGTTCCAATTTAGTTCTATTATTACATTTGCTTCGTTCCCATGATATTCTGTGTTGAAGAGATACCTAGGTAGCTTCTGGAGCACTACTGGTAGGAAATAGTGCTGCCATCTAGTTCTCTTGCAAATAGATAACATTCTTGCAAAACAGCTGCCATATAGTGCCCCAGAAATGGTCCGGCTCCTAAGCATACATTCCTACTTTTCAACAAAAGATACCAAGAGAATAAAGTAAAATTGATACTAGAAGTAAACTGCTTGGTCTGTCTGAATTATGAAAAAAAATATTTTGGGTTTTGTATCCCTTTTAAAGCTTTGATAATGTCTTCTTTTGAGCTACTTCATAATGCCACCTGGCTTGCAGGACTTTTTGTGGAGACTGGAGAGCTTAGTGTATGCTGAAATGTTTTCACATCTCTACAAAACTGGCAAAAGAATGAAGCCAGACTGTTGGGTAAAGATGGTATAATCGCACATACTGCAATTTCAGGTTTAAATGATTTTACCTCTGTTACTGGTGGTTAAATGCTCATTTTTACAAAAATCAGTCTTTACATCTTGAGCAGCTGAACCTAGTATTTCTTTTGAAGACTTGTGTAAAGCAGCAGTATGGCATTGTTCCCCCAATATGAAATATACAATATAATATGGCTTCTTCTCGGGTTAAATTTGAGAAAACATTTTCATTATGTATTTAATTTATAATTCCCCCCCCCCCACTTATTGTCACTAACATAGGATTGAT
The DNA here is from genome assembly GCF_027579735.1 of Bombina bombina. NCBI lineage: Eukaryota > Metazoa > Chordata > Amphibia > Anura > Bombinatoridae > Bombina > Bombina bombina. The sequence goes on along the minus strand of NC_069505.1, from coordinate 235,780,432 downwards.
TTCTGTATTATTCCTGGCATCAATGCTGTTAGCATCTGATTTGTAAAGGTGAGGACTGCGCCCTCTGTGCCTGCATGGCTTCCTGGGACCTGTAGCTGCACTGCGTGTGGCCTGCAAAGGATCCAGCTGCACCGAACTAAATTTAGGGGCGGCTAGTAACGGCAAGCGGTGGTCATCAGGGGCAAGTGGGGAGGCGCTTGAGGGATCAAAAACAGGGCGCCAGGGGTTAAAGGCGCGACTGGCGCCTGGATTTGTCGAGGCCTGAATTAGTAAGATATTTAAAATTGCATGCTATATCTGAATTATGAAGGAAAAAAATGTGGTTTTCATGTCCCTTTAACCCCTTTTGCCATATGGACGTAGATCTAAGTCATGCGTAACATAGCCCATTGTACAACTTAATATAGTTCTACGTCCACAGCCCTGGAATCCCAAGCAATCTCAGTTGTCAAGTGATAGCTGAGAGCTGCTGTTCCTGGGCTTCCACCATCTGAAGGCAGATTGACAGATTGTTACAGACAGTGACTCTGTCTGGGTCACTGTCTGAAACAATTTCCGTTGGTGCCGGTGGGAGAGGTGGGTGGGCGGCACAGAGCTGGAGGAGGGAGTAGGAGGGGCCCCATGCTGCAGAATACTTTTTGAAGGGAGAGTGAGATTTGGAAAGCTACACCATGGCAAAAAGGGGAATTGGAAGGGGGGGTGCCCCAAATAATGAACGTGGGGATGGGGCGTAGGGGGCACCAGTACACTACAAAAATAGATTTTATTATTATTATTCTTTATTTATAAAGCGACAACAGATTCCGCAGCGCTGTTCATAGGTAACAAAGATAAAAGGACAGTACAATATGAGACACCAGACAAAATTTAACTAACAAATACAGGAGGAATTGGGAGCCCTGTTCCCGTGGGAACTTACAATCTAAATGGGTAGGAGGGTGAGAAACAGGAGGTGGGGACTGCAAAGGTGGGAATAATGTTAGTGTGAAGTTAGATGAGGGCAACTATTAGGCAAGTGGAATTCATTAGTTACTGATTTGGTTATAGGCTTCCCTGAACAAGAAGGTCTTTAGGGAGCGTTTAAAGGAGGAGAGGTTGGGGGAAAGTCTGATAGCACGAGGAAGTGCGTTCCAGAGGGTTGGTGCCGCACGAGAGAAGTCCTGTAGTCTAGCATGAGAGGAGGTGATGGTAGAAGAGGCAAGGAGTAGATCGTTGTTGGATCTTAGGGGACGGGCTGGAGTATATTTGTTGATAAGTGAGGACAGGTATGGGGGGGCTGCATTGGTAAGGGCTTTGTAGGTCAAAGTGAGAATTTTGAATTTAATTCTGCTGTGAATGGGGAGCCAGTGAAGGGACTCACAGAGGGGTGCGGCAGATACAGAGCGTCGGGAGAGGTGGATTAGCCTAGCAGAGGCATTTAGGATGGATTGAAGGGGGGAGAGGCGGGAGAGAGGATATTAATAGATATTAATAAATAGATATTAAAAAATACATATGCATTAGGTACTGGCAGACAGCTGTCTTTACCAAATACGGCCACCATTAGTGGTAGGGGGGGTTAAAGAGTCATTTGGGGGGGGGGATCAGGTAGGTGGGAATGTTGAGGAGGTATCACTACACTGCAGAAAAAAAACTAATCGTAAAAAAAAACAACAACCTTAAACTGCAGACTGCCAGTACCTAAGATAGTGGTGAACAGTGGAAGGGGGGAGGGAGGGAAAACAGCTTTTTGGGAGGGATCAGGGAGTGGGAGGTTTCTGGTGGGAGGGTAATCTTTACACTGCATAAAAATATATTTTTTTACAAGCTAACTAATTAACCCCTTCATTGCCAGTTTTTTGCTGACATTCCCGGTAGCTAAGGGGTTAAAGGGACATGTTAATCAAAGTGAAACTTGTATGATTTAAGGAAAGTGTGCAATTAAACCAAAACAAGGTATGTCCTAATTATTTCTCTTATCAAATCAACCTCATTCTCTTGATCTCTTGTTGAACCTTTTTTTAGAAGCCTTAAGACTGTATATAACTTTGTCTATTAAACAAACAAATAACATTTCCTAAAAATGTCCAATGGCACAGGGCCGGATTTAGGCCATTTCCCCTCACAGAGCAGTTGCTTGTTGGATGTATGTATTGGTAGTGGCATATAATGTCACAAGCCTTGCCACGGGGGTCACAGGGACTTGTCTTTTGCCTCTTCCTTTTGGTTTGTCCATATACTCCTATTCTAGTACTGCTGCTGTTATGTTTCTGCACTGCTTTTGGCTTCCTACTGGTTTCCTCCAGTTGCAGAGTGCCCATGGGTAAGTACCGACCTTCAGCCCTGTGCGCGCCAGTATGAGGACGTGCATACTTTTTTTTTTTTTGAAAAATATTTTTTTATTGAGGCGATCAAAACATACACAAAACAATTACAAGTTGAAGGGCAACAGCACAAGTACAGTAATGCAAGAGACATTGGTTATATAGTTCAATATCCCAATTAATAGGAAATTACTTCTCGCCTAGTCAGTTCCAAATATTACCCTGCAACATTTCACCTCATTTTATTGATATATCTGCATAGCGTCATCAATGGGACAGAGATCCACCGAAGGGATCTGAAAACTAGGATATAGTTGAAGACACATTATTAATACAGTAATATCATATGGAGAGTCAAGAAAACTGCAGACTCAAACTGATCCCGTCTAAACATCTAAAAGGAAATTAGACATGACACAATATAACATAGTGACATGTGTGAACTATAAGCAATATAATAGTACAAGTTGGTCCTATGTAGGTATCATAAATTAGTCTGAGTACTAACATGGATGAAGATAGGGCTGTTCACATTACCATTGCTGTGGCGGGCACAAAGTAAAAAAAAGGCTAAAAAAAATATAGAGGTTGTACATGGAAAACACCTGTATTTATCGCATCTGAGTCCTCTTGAGCCTTAACACACAAAGCACTGAATTAAAGCACTGATTGAGTATACAAAAGGTTTTGCATGTACAACAAGTAGATAGCGTATTGCTTGTATTCTCTATCAAGTAACGCTGTGCCGTGCCAAATGTAACATATAATCAGTGAGAAGTAATAGATAGGGTTCTACAGAAGATTTATCGATGACTTGGTCATATTATGGAAGGGTGACATTGATTCCATTTCTGCATTTGTGGAATATTTAAATAACAATAATCTCAATTTGAGATTCACTTATACAGCATCAAAAGAAACTATACCATTTCTGGACATTACATTAAAGCTGGATAGACAGTCACATTCGATCATTACCTCTACGTTCAGAAAACCAACATCAGGCAATACAATCCTACGAGCAGACTCACACCACCCAGCACACCTTAAAATGGCCATTCCAAAAGGGGAATATATGCGCCTTAGACGCAACTGTAGCAACATTCACACATATATCGAACAAGCTCAGTCTCTCACCCAGCGTCTCTATATTAGGGGCTATGACATTAGTACCTTGGAAAAAGTCCGTAAAGAAGTTGAACTTATGCATAGAGATGTGCTGCTTAAAGATACTCCCAAAATTAGACACCATGGCAATAATAGTAATTATAAGAAAAGTTCTAAATCACCTATAACCTTTTCAACTTGCTACAGCAGACATTTTAGCTGTATTAATAGTATTATAAGGAAATATCTTCCTGTCTTAGACAGAGATGTCTTGTTACAAGATTCATTACAAAATCAGGGCATTAGGCTAGTGAGTAGAAAAGCTACAACTATTGGAAATCACTTAACCAGAGACTTTTCAATCAAAAGTAACAACTCTTGGTTACAGCCGGAAAAGGGATTCTTTAGATGTAGAAAGATTCCCTGTAAGAGTTGTGAGTTTGTGATCCCCGGTAAAGAATTTAAATCTAAGACCACAGGTAAATGTTTTGACATCAGATTTAGACTAAACTGTAACTCTAGATTTGTGGTCTATTTAATTAACTGTAAGATCTGCTGTAAACAGTATGTAGGCAGGACAACTAGGCTCCTTACGGACAGGGTTCGGGAGCATTTGCTCTCCATTAAACATGATCCCCCTTCCACTCCAGTAGCTAAGCATTTTGTTGAACATTTCACATCTTTAGGTATTCCCATTAATGACATTAACCTAAACATTATGTTTAGCTTCCAAGGTATAGACCATGTCCCTTATGATATTAGAGGTGGGGGATAGAACGGCCAAGCTGAATAGGAAAGAGGCCTTTTGGATATTTAATCTAATGACCGGCACCCCAAATGGTATTAATAAGATCACTGACTTGAGATATTTTGTGGATTGAATTCTCTGCAATAGCCATATACCTATATACATATTTTCTCTATAACCCCTCATGGTAATGAACACAGTTGCTCTATACATATAGTAACTTTTACTCATGTCCCTCCAGAGTGCTCCCCAGCTCAAGTATTGGCATATTTGGTTTTGTTAAGTCCTAGATTCAGCTTCAGCTATACTTTAAGTTGTTATACTATTTTATTGTCTATACAGACATAAGTAATACTACCATTATTAGCACAATTTTGCTCACATGTAGATAGTATGACATAAGACTGGTCAGTTTGATGTTCACATGTATTTGTATTCATACAGTATTTCACCATTTGGTCTTAATTTATGGTCTTTTCACTCATTCTTAATATAGAACTTGTCTGTATTATTATATTAGTTATTTCACATAGTACTGAATCCTATTTGTCATTTAATACAAAATTTCTATTTGATATGATCCTTACTAGGGCATCTCACCTTAGTCAATTTAAAAACATCACATTGTAGGTTTTGTTTCAATTTTAATTTTAATCTTAATTGTAATTTTAATTTTCTAAATTTCACATCACATTTTCACGAATTACTTTAGTTTGTTTCACTATTTACACAGAACATTCGTCAGTTTATCTAACATATTTAGCAATTTAACTTAACATATTAAGCTTAGCTGAATAAATGAATGACTATATAGGCTTTCACATTCTCTCCTAATGTCAAATTAATCATATATTTTTTTTAACACAGACAGTTCTAATGTAAACTCTTCAACATTTTAAACTCTCGTATGTATAAAAATGTCTCACTTAGAATCCTCTGTGAGTCCGCTGTACATTGAATTAACAATATTGTTGTTCTTTTAAATATGCAGCTTGAACATAATCCTTTTAGCACTTGTTCATATGAATGGTTTATAGAGTTAACTTCTGCACTATTTTGCTACTTTCTTTGGAAAAGGCTATTTCAACATCTCACTATTTATCGGCGTTTACATTGTATCTTTTGTGTTACTAATATTGATACAAGATTCATACACATATGGCACCTTAGATACAATGCTATCCTTGTTGTACGCCTTAAAGGGGTTTTTTCAAAACCCAGCAGTAGCCTGTTTCCATAGACGGTAACAATTGTCCCTTTAACTATAATGAACAGGTGCTAATTTTGCTACGTAAGCAAGTAAGCCTTTTTAAGCTGTTTGTATTTTGACTATGTAAGTCCCTGACGAAGTGCCTCCGGGCAGGAAACGTGTCGGACGTTTGTTCTCAGTGTACCCCTGAGTCTGTTTCACCCTGTGAATGTTAATCTACTGAAAATAAAGTTGATTTTTACCTGCACCGAGGCCTACGGCTGTGATTAGTTCCAACACAGGTAATTTCATTTGTCCTCTTGAGCCTTGACCACCACAGCCTCAATTCTCAAACCATAGTGAATAAATATATATGATAATAGTTGTATTAAAAATTAAAGGGATAGACAAACTGCAGATATTAAGATACGTAAGAATAGTCATACTGGAACTATCATTATTAAAGGGACATTAAACCCAAAATTTTTCTTTCATGATTCAGATAGAAAATACAATTTTAAACAACATTCCAATTAACTTCTATTATCTAATTTGCTTCATTCTTTAGATATCTTTTGTTAAAGAAATAACAGTGAACATGGTTAAACCAATCACACGAGTCATCTATGTGCAACCACCAATCAGAAGCTACTGAGTCTATCTAGATATGCTTTTCAGGAAAGAATATCAAGATAATGAAGCAAATTAGATAATAGAAGTAAATTAGAAAGTTGGTTAAAATGGTATTCTCCATCTGAATCATGAAAGAAAAAATGTGGGTTTAAGGATCCGGAGAAAGCCATCTTCACACTACTATAAGTACAAGCTATGACAAAGGCTCTACGGACAGAGCAGAGACTCCTTAACTCTGCTAAAAGGGGGTATGGAGGATAAATTATTTATCCCTTACCACACGTGTGTGGTGGGGGGGGGGGGCGGATCTAGACCTGGTAATGACATTCCCTTCATTAAAAAAATAATAATAATTCTACAGTTTAATGTACTCATGCCATAAATGCGCTCTCTCACAAGACAGGAGAATACACATTTTCTGGAGGGGACTACAATAATGCTAAGGGAACATTCTCATTTTGTATTATGTGGAGCCAGGAGTTCCCAAATGTAACATAAGAAAAACTCTAGGGACATTAAATCTAGCATATGGCTATCTATGCATTATAAATGACTGGATGACTAGCTAAATGTGATATAATCTATGTAAGGGACATAACACTCAAAGAGTTAAATACCCAACATTAGTTAATTCCTTAACACACTATTCATGACGTCCACTTAATATGTGGTAAAGTATACAATAATCCAAGCATTGTCCCAGCTAAGGCACAGATATTAGAAAACTTTCTTACATAGGATAATAATCAGAAGCATATACATATGTAATGGGCAGGCGTATGAGCTATACAGCTAACAGTGCAATGGACCCATTGACATATAGGAGCATAAGGCAGCTCTCAACTGGTAATCCGGCAGCATGCCTTCATGAATACAATAGGTAGCAATCTGTAGCAAAGAGGGCACCTCTAAGCAGGAGAAACATAACACTTTAGTCTGTGGCTTGGGTCCTGAAAAAAATATTACATTTTCACTTCAAGTAATCCTGGGCCTCAAATTATAATGGTAAAGCAAATTACACCTTGTAACATGTTAAGGACGTGCATACTTTTTGCTGTGCTTTTTTTCTAGTGCGCTGCCCGGATGCAAGATGGAATGTGTATTGAATTTCTGATCTATGTTTCCCTTTCTTCTTAAATTACCATTTAACTTTATGATTGATCTTTTGTTTCCTGCATTTAACTTTATTAGTTTCTCTGCAGTTATTGAGCCTTGTGATTCTGTCCCTAAATCTGTCTTTGAAGCTGGGTAATCCAAACACTTTCCTACAAGTTCTAAATGTTTATATTGTAAGTATGCTGAGGTTTTTCCACTGGCAAATGTATGTAATACATTTATTAATATTTTAATTATTTCTGACCAGTCTGGTGCTGCTCTTTCTTCAGAAGCTGTTTGTTCCTTTCAGGAGGATTCCACTAGTTTCACTCCTGGATTTAAGGATCTTCTTTGTACAACCGTGTCTGAAATGTTGGCAGCCATGCCTCCTTCAAGTAAGCATAAAAGGTCAGATCAGAATTTACTTTCTACTAGTTCTAAGCCTGGTGAGGTGAATGTTTCTATTTGTGAAGCTGATGTGTCCTCAGAAGGAGAGTTGTTTTTTTTGATGATCAAGAGTCAGCCTCTGATCATGATAATGAAGCATCTTCCTTTTCATTTAAAGTTGTGTATATTCGTTCACTTTTAAAATATATATAAAAGATATTTTGCTTAGTTTAGAGGTTAGGGATTCTAAAGTTGATATGGATAAACCTGTTAATCATTCTAGATACTGTTTTTAAACCCATGGTTAATGCACCCTGTTGTATTTCTTATTCCCGATGCTGTCTCTAAAATCATATCCAGAGATTGGTCTAAGCCAGGTATACCTTTTTTTTATCCTTCTGTAAGGTTTAAGATGATGTATTCTTTACCGGCTTTTAATATTGAACTATTCCAAACGTAGATAAAACCATTTCTACTCTAGCTAGATGTACTACTATTCAGTTAGAAGATAGTTCTTCCTTTAAAGACCCATTAGATGGGGTATCTTTTAAGACCAGCGTGTCCATTGCTGTTGTGATTCTTCTTTTCTCCAACATAGGTGTGTCCGGTCCACGGCGTCATCCTTACTTGTGGGATATTCTCTTCCCCAACAGGAAATGGCAAAGAGCCCAGCAAAGCTGGTCACATGATCCCTCCTAGGCTCCGCCTACCCCAGTCATTCTCTTTGCCGTTGCACAGGCAACATCTCCACGGAGATGGTTAAGAGTTTTTTTGGTGTTTAAATGTAGTTTTTATCCTTCAATCAAGTGTTTGTTATTTTAAAATAGTGCTGGTATGTACTATTTACTCTGAAACAGAAAAGAGATGAAGATTTCTGTTTGTAAGAGGAAGATGATTTTAGCAAACGTTACTAAAATCGATTGCTGTTTCCACACAGGACTGTTGAGATGAAGCAACTTCAGTTGGGGGAAACAGTTGGCAGACTTTTCTGCTTGAGGTATGACTGGCCACATTTCTAACAAGACTATGTAATGCTGGAAGGCTGTCATTTCCCCTATGGGGACCGGTAAGCCATTTTCTTAGATTAAGTAAAAGAATAAAGGGCTTCATAAGGGCTTAAAAAACTGGTAGACATTTTTCTGGGCTAAAACGATTACTTTGCTAAGCATATTTTGCAGATTATAACTCTTAATAGTTATCATAATCTTGGGAATTGTTTTAAAAAAATGGCAGGCACTGTATTGGACACCTTTTTCAGATGGGGGCCTTTTCTAGTCATAGGCAGAGCCTCATTTTCGCGCCACTAATGCGCAGTTGTTTTTGGAGAGCAAGGCATGCAGATGCATGTGTGAGGAGCTAAGAACCACTGAAAAAGCTTATAGAAGGCGTCATTTGGTATCGTATTCCCCTCTGGGCTTGGTTGGGTCTCAGCAAAGCAGATAGCTGGGACTGTATAGGGGTTAAATGTAAAAACGGCTCCGGTTCCGTTATTTTAAGGGTTAAAGCTTTCAAATTTGGTGTGCAATACTTTTAAGGCTTTAAGACACTGTGGTGAAATTTTGGTGAATTTTGAACAATTCCTTCATACTTTTTCACATATTCAGTAATAAAGTGTGTTCAGTTTAAAATTTAAAGTGACAGTAACGGTTTTATTTTAAAACGTTTTTTGTGCTTTGTTGACAAGTTTAAGCCTGTTTAACATGTCTGTACCATCAGATAAGCTATGTTCTATATGTATGAAAACCAAGGTTTCTCCCCATTTAAATTTATGTGATAATTGTGCCATAGTGTCCAAACAAAGTAGGGACAATGATGCCACAGATAATGATATTGCCCAAGATGATTCCTCAAATGAGGGGAGTAAGCATGATACTGCATCATCCCCTTCTGTGTCTACACCAGTTTTGCCCACAGAAGAGGCCCCTAGTACATCTAGTGCGCCGATACTTATTACCATGCAACAATTAACGGCTGTAATGGATAATTCTATTGCAAACATTTTATCCAAAATGCCTACTTATAAGAGAAAGCGCGATTGCTCTGTTTTAAACACTGAAGAGCAAGAGGATGCTGATGATAACTGTTCTGACATACCCTCACACCAATCTGAAGGGGCCAGGAGGGAGGTTTTGTCTGAGGGAGAAATTTCAGATTCAGGAAAAATTTCTCAACAAGCTGAACCTGATGTTGTAACATTTAAATTAGAACATCTCCGCGCACTGCTTAAGGAGGTATTATCTACTCTGGATGATTGTGACAATTTGGTCATTCCAGAGAAATTATGTAAGATGGACAAGTTCCTAGAGGTTCCGGTGCCCCCCGATGCTTTTCCTATACCCAAGCGGGTGGCGGACATAGTAAATAAGGAGTGGGAAAGGCCTGGCATACCTTTTGTTCCTCCCCCTATATTTAAGAAATTATTTCCTATAGTCGACCCCAGAAAGGACTTATGGCAGACAGTCCCCAAGGTCGAGGGGGCGGTTTCTACTCTAAACAAACGCACTACTATTCCTATAGAAGATAGTTGTGCTTTCAAAGATCCTATGGATAAAAAATTAGAGGGTTTGCTTAAAAAGATGTTTGTTCAGCAAGGTTACCTTCTACAACCAATTTCATGCATTGTTCCTGTCACTACGGCAGCGTGTTTCTGGTTTGAAGAACTAGAAAAGTCGCTCAATAAAGAATCTTCGTATGAGGAGGTTATGGACAGAGTTCAAGCACTTAAATTGGCTAACTCTTTTATTTTAGATGCCGCTTTGCAATTAGCTAGATTAGCGGCGAAAAATTCAGGGTTTGCTATCGTGGCGCGCAGAGCGCTTTGGCTAAAGTCTTGGTCAGCGGATGTGTCTTCCAAGACAAAATTGCTTAACATTCCTTTCAAAGGTAAAACACTGTTTGGTCCTGATTTGAAAGAGATTATTTCAGACATCACCGGGGGAAAGGGCCACGCCCTCCCTCAGGATAGGTCTTTTAAGGCTAAAAATAAGCCTAATTTTCGTCCCTTTCGCAGAAACGGACCAGCCTCTAATTCTACATCCTCTAAGCAAGAGGGTAATACTTCACAACCCAAACCAGCCTGGAGACCGATGCAAGGCTGGAACAAGGGTAAGCAGGCCAAGAAGCCTGCCACTGCTACCAAAACAGCATGAAGGGATGGCCCCCGATCCGGGACCGGATCTGGTGGGGGGCAGACTTTCTCTCTTTGCTCAGGCTTGGGCAAGAGATGTTCAGGATCCTTGGGCACTAGAAATAGTTTCTCAAGGTTATCTCCTGGAATTCAAGGAACTACCCCCAAGGGGAAGGTTCCACAGGTCTCAATTATCTTCAAACCAAATAAAAAGACAGGCATTCTTACATTGTGTAGAAGACCTGTTAAAGATGGGAGTAATTCATCCAGTTCCAATAAGAGAACAAGGGATGGGGTTTTACTCCAACCTGTTCATAGTTCCCAAAAAAGAGGGAACATTCAGACCAATTTTAGATCTCAAGATCCTAAACAAATTTCTCAGGGTTCCATCGTTCAAAATGGAAACCATTCGAACGATCCTTCCCACCATCCAGGAAGGTCAATTTATGACCACTGTGGATTTAAAGGATGCGTACCTACATATTCCTATCCACAAGGAACATCATCAGTTCCTAAGGTTCGCTTTTCTGGACAAGCATTACCAGTTTGTGGCTCTTCCATTCGGATTAGCCACTGCTCCGAGAATTTTCACAAAGGTACTAGGGTCCCTTCTAGCGGTTCTAAGACCAAGGGGCATTGCAGTAGTACCTTACTTGGACGACATCCTGATTCAATCGTCGTCTCTGTCAAAAGCAAAGGCTCATATGGACATCGTCCTAGCCTTTCTCAGATCTCACGGATGGAAAGTGAACAAAGAAAAAAGTTCTCTGTCCCCGTCAACAAGAGTTCCCTTCTTGGGAACAATAATAGATTCCTTAGAAATGAGGATTTTTCTGACAGAGGTCAGAAAATCAAAAATTCTAAGCTCTTGTCAAGTACTTCATTCTGTTCTTCGTCCTTCCATAGCGCAGTGCATGGAAGTAATAGGATTGATGGTTGCAGCAATGGACATAGTTCCTTTTGCACGAATTCATCTAAGACCATTACAACTGTGCATGCTCAGACAGTGGAATGGGGATTATACAGACTTGTCTCCGACGATTCAAGTAGATCCAAAGACCAGAGATTCACTCCGTTGGTGGCTGATCCTGGACAACCTGTCACAGGGAATGAGCTTCCGCAGACCAGAGTGGGTCATTGTCACGACCGACGCCAGTCTGGTGGGCTGGGGCGCGGTCTGGGAACCCCTGAAAGCTCAGGGTCTATGGTCTCGGGAAGAATCTCTTCTCCCGATAAACATTCTGGAACTGAGAGCGATATTCAATGCTCTCAAAGCTTGGCCTCAACTAGCAAAGGCCAAATTCATAAGGTTTCAATCAGACAACATGACGACTGTTGCATATATCAACCATCAGGGGGGAACAAGGAGTTCCCTGGCGATGGAGGAAGTGACCAAGATAATTCAATGGGTGGAGAATCACTCCTGCCACTTGTCTGCAATCCACATCCCAGGAGTGGAAAATTGGGAAGCGGATTTTCTGAGTCGTCAGACATTCCATCCGGGGGAGTGGGAACTCCATCCGGAAATCTTTGCCCAAATAACTCAATTATGGGGCATTCCAGACATGGATCTGATGGCGTCTCGTCAGAATTTCAAGGTTCCTTGCTACGGGTCCAGATCCAGGGATCCCAAGGCGACTCTAGTAGATGCACTAGTAGCACCTTGGACCTTCAACCTAGCTTATGTATTCCCACCGTTTCCTCTCATTCCCAGGCTGGTAGCCAGGATCAATCAGGAGAGGGCTTCGGTGATCTTGATAGCTCCTGCGTGGCCACGCAGGACTTGGTATGCAGACCTGGTGAATATGTCATCGGCTCCACCATGGAAGCTACCTTTGAGACAGGACCTTCTTGTTCAAGGTCCATTCGAACATCCGAATCTGGTCTCCCTCCAACTGACGGCTTGGAGATTGAACGCTTGATTTTATCAAAGCGTGGGTTTTCAGATTCTGTAATAGATACTATGATTCAGGCTAGAAAGCCTGTAACTAGAAAAATTTACCATAAAATATGGAAAAAATATATCTGTTGGTGTGAATCTAAAGGATTCCCATGGAACAAGATAAAAATTCCTAAGATTCTATCCTTTCTACAAGAAGGTTTGGAGAAAGGATTATCTGCAAGTTCTCTGAAGGGACAGATCTCTGCTTTATCTGTTTTACTTCACAAACGGCTGGCAGCTGTGCCAGATGTTCAAGCATTTGTTCAGGCTCTGGTTAGAATCAAGCCTGTTTACAGACCTTTGACTCCTCCCTGGAGTCTAAATCTAGTTCTTTCAGTTCTTCAAGGGGTTCCGTTTGAACCCTTACATTCCATAGATATTAAGTTATTATCTTGGAAAGTTTTGTTTTTGGTTGCAATTTCTTCTGCTAGAAGAGTTTCAGAGTTATCTGCTCTGCAGTGTTCTCCGCCCTATCTGGTGTTCCATGCAGATAAGGTGGTTTTGCGTACTAAGCCTGGTTTTCTTCCGAAAGTTGTTTCTAACAAAAACATTAACCAGGAGATAGTTGTACCTTCTTTGTGTCTGAATCCAGTTTCAAAGAAGGAACGTTTGTTACACAATTTGGACGTAGTCCGTGCTCTGAAATCTTTAGTAGCCTCTAAATAGAATTTTAGACAAACATCTTCTTTGTTGTTTATTCTGGTAAAAGGAGAGGTCAAAAAGCAACTTCTACCTCTCTTTCTTTTTGGCTTAAAAGTATTATCCGATTGGCTTATGAGACTGCCGGACGGCAGCCTCCTGAAAGAATCACAGCTTACTCCACTAGGGCTGTGGCTTCCACATGGGCCTTCAAGAACGAGGCTTCTGTTGACCAGATATGTAAGGCAGCGACTTGGTCTTCACTGCACACTTTTGCCAAATTTTACAAATTTGATACTTTTGCTTCTTCGGAGGCTATTTTTGGGAGAAAGGTTTTGCAAGCCGTGGTGCCTTTCATTTAGGTGACCTGATTTGCTCCCTCCCTTCATCCGTGTCCTAAAGCTTTGGTATTGGTTCCCACAAGTAAGGATGACGCCGTGGACCGGACACACCTATGTTGGAGAAAACAGAATTTATGCTTACCTGATAAATTACTTTCTCCAACGGTGTGTCCGGTCCACGGCCCGCCCTGGTTTTTTTAATCAGGTCTGATGAATTATTTTCTCTAACTACAGTCACCACGGTATCATATGGTTTCTCCTATGCATATTTCCTCCTGTACGTCGGTCGAATGACTGGGGTAGGCGGAGCCTAGGAGGGATCATGTGACCAGCTTTGCTGGGCTCTTTGCCATTTCCTGTTGGGGAAGAGAATATCCCACAAGTAAGGATGACGCCGTGGACCGGACACACCGTTGGAGAAAGTAATTTATCAGTTAAGCATAAATTCTGTTTTTGGACAAATAGTCTTGCTGGGCAGTTTTCTGATGATTCTGGCAGTGAAGCTTTTTTAAACCATTTAGAGTTGCTCAAATGTGCAAATGCTTTCATTTGTGATGCGATTTTAGACATCATTAGGATTAATGCTAAAATGATGTCTTTAGCTGGTCTTTCTAGAAGGGCTTTATGTTTAAAATCGTGGTCTGCTAACATGGTTTCTAAATCCATGCTTTTATCTTTCTTTACAGGGAAAGATTTTATTTAGTACTGGTTTGGATTCCTTTATTTCTACTGGTGGTAAAGGAGCTTTCCTTCCTCAGGACAAAAAGTCCAAAAATAATCTAAGCCTCAGAATTGTTTTCGGCCCTTTTGTCATAAAGGGCACAGAATCAGGGTTCCTCTGATTCCATCTAGAAGCCAAGGTCTAAAGGGAACAAGTCAAAGCAGTCCAAGAAATCCACTCTCCATCCAAGTCTGCATAAAGGTGCATCCAGAGGCTTTGGTAAAGGGGCAGGTTACGCCTTTTTCAGGAAGTTTGGTTCCAGTCTGTTCAGGAAACTTGAGTTCTAAATATAGTCTCCCAGGGATATTGAGTGGGTTTCAGAATAAGGCCTACAAGGAGAAGGTCTTTCTGTCCAATATTCCATGAAATCCTGTAAAGACTCATGCCTTTTTTTCAGTCAGTTTCAGATCCAGAAACTAAGGGGGTGATCTGGTTCCCTTGCAGGAACAGGGAAAGGGATTTTATTCCAATCTCTTAATTGTTCCAAAGAAGGAAGGAACTTTCAGACCAGTTATGGATCTAAAAGCTCTGAACAAGTTTCTCAGAGTTCTTACTTTCAAAATAGAAACTATACAGACTAGTCTGCCTTTTGTTAAGCAAGGGCAGTTTATTCCCACAGTAGATTTAAAGGATGCCTACGTTCATGTTGCTATACACAAGGAACATCATTGGTTTCTAAGGTTTGCTTTTCTGGACAAGCATTTTCAGTTTGTTGCTCTACTGTTTGGTCTGGCTACATCTTCCAGAATATATAGCCCAAGCTTCTAGGTACCCTTTTATCAGTAATCCAGAATTCATTGTATTGTGGTGTTTCCTTACCTGGACGATATCTTGGTTCAAGCTCCATCTTTACATTTAGCAGAATCTCACACCAGCAGACTGTTGTTGTTGTTTTTTCAACAGCATGATCAGAAAGTGAATTTTCCAAAAAGTTCTCTGGTTCCTCAGACAAAGATGCTTTTCTGGGGGTTCAGAATAGATTCAGTTTCTATGATACTTTTCTTGACGGAGCAAAGTCAGTTGAAGCTGGTGTCCGCCTGTCAGAACCTTTAGTCTATCTTTTTTTTTTTTTCCTTTAGTCTGTCTTTGCATGGAGGTGTTAGGTCTCATTATTGCAGCCTTGGATGCTATTCAGTTTGCTCACTTCCATTCGAGGCCTCTTCAGCTTTGTATGCATAGGCAATGGTGCAGGGATCATACTCCACTATCTCAAAGGATTCGTTTAGATTTTAGAAAAAGTCAGTCTCTGTCTTGGTGGCTGAACCATCAGCTCATTATGCAGGGGGTTTCTTTTGTTCGTCCCACGTGGCCTGTGATTACTATAGATGCAAGTCTTTCAAGTTGGGGGGGCATCTGGGGGTCTTGAGAGGAAAGATTACCTTTAAATGTTTTAGAACTCCGTGCAATTTTCAGGGCCCTTCAGAGTTGGCCTCTATTGAAAATCTACATTTTCAGTCAGACAATGTTACATCGGTAGCATATGTCAATCATCAGGGGGGAACTCTCCCTAGCCATGACGGAAGTATCACAAATTCTTTCCTGGACAGAAGTCAATTGCTGTTTGATTTCTGTTGTTCATATTCCAGGAGTGTACAATTGGGAAGCAGATTTTCTCAGTTGTCCATCTCTGCATCCAAGATGGTGGTCTCTTCATCTGGTCTCTTCAATCAGATAGTGGATCTTTGGAGTCGTCCAGAGATAGATCTGATGGCATCTCTGATGAATCACAAACTTTCAAGGTACTGTGCAAGGTCCAGAGATTCTCAAGCAGTGTTTGTGGATACCCTAGTAGTTCAGTGATTATATGCTAGCCTATGTTTTTCCTCCTTTGGAGCTTCTTCCCAGAATGATTGCCAAAATCAGGCAGGAAATACCAGCAGTTATTCTGATTGCTCTAGCTTGGTCTCGTAGAATTTGGTTTGCAGATCTGGTTCTGATGTCCAGCTGTCCTCTCTGGCTACTTCCTCTGCATCCACACAGTCTATCTCAAGGTAATTTTTTCCATCCAAATGCCCATTCTCTCAGCTTGATGGCATGGAGATTGAACGAATATTTATCAGACAGGGTTTTCTGATTAGGTTTTTTTAGACACTGATAGAGGCTTATAAGCCTGTGACCAGGAGAATTTATTTTAAGATCTGGAAGGTCCTTATTTCTTAGTGTATGGATCATGTTTTTTTTTTTTTTTCCATTCTTTAAGAATTCCTAGAATTTTGCTATTTTTACAGGATTGTTTGGATAAAGGTTTATCCGCTAGTTCTTTGAAAAGGCCAGATTTCTGCGCTTTCAGTTCTGTTCCACAAGAAGATTGCTAATCTTCCAGATATTTGTGGTTATTTTCAGACTTTGGGTAGAATTAAACCTGTCATTAAACTAATTTCTCCTCTTTTGAATCTTAATTTTGGTTTTGAGGATTTTGCAGGCTCCACCTTTTCAACCTACGCATAAAGTCTATATTAAGTGTCTCTCTTGGAAGCTTTTGTTTTTTTTAGCGATTTCATCTGCTAGAAGAATTTCTGAGTTATCTGGCTTAAGGACCAATTTTATACATTTATAAGTAGGGAAATTGTGGTCCCTTCTTTGTGTCCTAATCCTAAACTTTATTCGGTGAGATTTCTTCATACTTTGGATGTTAGAGCTTTAAAATATTATGTTGACGTTACTAAGGATTTCATACAAACTTATTTGTTAATTTTTATGGTTCTATGAAAGAGCAGAAAACTTCAGCTTTAACTTAAAATAATTCTCATTCTACTAGATCAGTTGTCACTTCTTGGGCTTTTAAGAATGAAGATTCTGTTGAACAAATTTGCAAGGCAGCTACTTGGTCTTCTTTGCATAGTTTTACTAAATTCTACCATTTTTTTAATTTTATTTTTTATAATATTTTTTTATTGAGGTTTTGTGATAAAAAAAACAGTAATCAATGATAGCCTTATAACAGTAATAATACTTATGTCATTATGTAATAAACATTGTCAGATGTATAGAGATAAGGAAATAAAAAAATGAAAATGAAAAGCAACAATGTATAACAGCAAGTAGGCTTCTGTAGCGGGTCTCAGTACCCCAGACTGGGTATACCCGCTAAAGTCAGCTTCCTCCCACCAAACGCCAACCTATGAACCTCCACTGGATACCTTCCGCTATTAGAATAACGGCCGCTGCAAGTTGTTATAGCTACCCCCAAGAACATTAGCCAAGACTGAATGCTTGAGGGTCAAAATAGGAACTGCTTTATTGCACAGAAAACGCAGCTTTTATACATTTCCAACAAATGGGGGTAGTTACTACATAATCAACAGAAACAAATATTATACAATGAGACAAACACCAGACAATGGTTAGTTAAACAAGATTCTAATCACATCCTGACTTACAAAAGGACAATGGATGACTCGCACAATAACAGAAAGACACTTCATACCTAGACTAGATATACAGACACATAACAGCAGGAGGTTGCAATAAGCTTAAACATTCTAAATCTGGGGGGGGGGGGGGGTTGGAGCAGGCAATACTGAATTGGGCTGTCACCTTATACTCCAACAAAACACAGGAATCGCAACTCTATATCAGTTCCCTCCAGTCCTCATAGTCTCTGGGAATTCATGGAAACTGGATAAACCTGAATCCAGGGTAAAAGTACTCCAAATGTACCCTGAGCACCCACCTCCCGAATCATAGAATCCCTTCAAGTTCCTGGGTCCATAGTCAGTGGGGAGGAGGCTGGCCTGCAGTCCTCTCCAAGTACAAATGTAAAGGAAGCTTCCGTTACATTTCTTCCCCCCCCTGGGGTAGACTAACCAGGCACCAGACCACCCACTGGTTTGGACCTGTGTTAGTCGGATGGCCCAGCCTAAAACCTTCTCCCATTTTTGTTTTTGGCCACTGCCACTGGGGAGTGAGAATGCTGATCTCCTCTTCCTGGAACATGCTAAGCTGCTGGGGAGAGAGGTCAGCTACTTCCTCTCCCTGGGCCCTGCTTTGTTGCTGGGGAGAGAGGTCTGCTACCTCCTCTCCCTGGGCCCTGCTTTGTTGCTGGGGAGAGAGGCTAGCTACCTCCTCTCCCTGGAACTGGTTCTGCCGCTGGGGAGAGAGGTCGGCTACCTCCTCTCCCTGGAACTGGCTCTGCCGCTGGGGAGAGAGGTCGGCTACCTCCTCTCCTTGGAACTGACTCTCCTGCTGTGGGGAGAGGTTGGCTACATCCTCTCCCTGGAAACCGCTCTACCACTGGGGAGAAAGGTCAGCTACCTCCTCTCCCTGGAACTGACTCTGCTGCTGTGGAGAGAGGTCAGCTACCTCCTCTTCCTGGAGCTGCTGCAGGTGCTGGACAGAAGCCAGGGGTGCTCTGCCCTGTGGCCATCTCTTCTGCTGATGACTCACCGGTCTGTCCCTCCTCAGAGGAAAAGTCTATTAAATTATCAATCTCTGGAGCCTGTGGCTGTGTAGAGAAATCAACTACCTCCTCTCCCTGGGACTGCAGAGATATCACAGGTGCTGGACAGAGGCCATTAGTGCCCTGCCCTGTTGCCAGTGCTTCTATTGGTGTGGCAAGCTCAGGGACAGGCTGCTGAACGTGGTCTAGCAGCTCATGGTAGCTCATTACCAGTTGCCATTCCTCTGAGGAAAAGTCCAATAAATCCCTGATCGCTGCACCATAGCCCTCTTCAGGCTCTGAGGCATGCTGCTGAACGAGATCTAACAGCCTTTTATATGCCTTTTCTAGCTCCCACTCATGAGCAGCTAGGTAATAAAGATCGTCTCTCAGTCTGGGTACTTCTGTAAGGTTCAGCCTCAGCTCTCTGTGTTCCATTATGTCCTCCTGACGCCACTCTGCCATACTCCCGCAGTGGGGGTCCTGTGTGAGACTTTCAAATAGCAATCCTGGGCCGCCATAGTCATAGCCCTCTGTAGGATCATCCGTCTCCATCTCCGGACACACCTGGGCCACATACCACCGCAGTGCCCGGTACCCTTCATCCACCTCCATCTCTGTCTGGACCAATCTGTCCAATTCAGCCATCCATTCCTCCCGGGGCTGCTTTCCCAGGAACGGCATTCGTAGATCCATCTGGAGCCAGTATTGCTGCTCTGGAGTGGGAAGGGACTTCCCCTGGTAGTCTTGTTCGAACTGGAGAGCCTTGTGCCAGAGTTTCTGTCAAATAATATCCTTCCAGGCCAGTTTGCCCTCTGCCAAGACAGGTCCATCAAACTGGGCCAGCACTGCCTGCAATCTCCACTGGAATTCAGCCTCCATTTCCATTAGGGTCCCACTGGTGGTTTGGAACTACTCCATGTGGTGACATTTTATATTCCAGTGATAAAATGTCACCACACTCCATAAGGAGTAAGCAGATCCCACCGCTGCCAGCCAATTGTAGCGGGTCTCGGTACCCCAGACTGGGTATACCCGCTAAAGTCAGCTTCCTCCCACTAAACGCCAACCTATGAACCTCCACTGGATACCTTTCCGCTATTGGAATAACGGCAACTGCAAGTTGTTATAGCTACCCCCAAGAACATTAGCCAACACTGAATGCTTGAGGGTCAAAATAGGAACTGCTTTATTGCACAGAAAACACAGCTTTTATACATTTCCAACAAATGGGGGTAGTTACTACATAATCAACTGAAACAAATATTATACAAGGAGACAAACATCAGACAATGGTTAGTTAAACAAGATTCTAATCACATCCTGACTTACAAAAGGACAATGGATGACTCACACAATAACAGAGACACTTCATACCTAGACTAGATATACAGACACATAACAGCAGGAGGTTGCAATAAGCTTAAACATTCTAAATCGGGGGGGGGGGGGGGGATGGAGCAGGCAATACTGAATTGGGCTGTCACCTTATACGCCAACAAAACACAGGAATCCCAGCTCTATATCAGTTCACTCCAGTCCTCATAGTCTCTGGGAATTCATGGAAACTGTGTAAACCTGAATCTAGGGTAAAAGTACTCCAAATGTACCCTGGGCACCCACCTCCCAAATCATAGAATCCCTTCAAGTTCCTGTGTCCATAGTCGGTGGGGAGGAAGCTGGCCGCTGGCCTGCAGTCCTCTCCAAGTACAAATGTAACGTAAGCTTCCGTTACAGCTTCTATTATAAATATAGTAGCTATATTGGCTGACTAGTAAGGTGGCCACTTATGGGCCATTTAGCCACAAGAGAATGAAAGAAACATATGGTAGTCAGATTGGCAGCCCCTTTTGGGCTTCAAAGTAACAAATAACCAACAGCGGGTGAACACCGCTTAAACGGACACTGAACCCACATTTTTTCTTTTGTGATTCAGATAGAGCATGCAATTTTAAGCAACTTTCTAATTTACTCATATTATCAATTTTTCTTCGTTCTCTTGCTATCTGTATTTGAAAAAGAAGGCATCTAAGCTTTTTTGGGTTCAGACTCTGGACAGCACTTTTTTATTGGTGGATGAATTAATCCACCAATCAGCAAGGACAACTCAGGTTGTTCACCAAAAATGGCCCGGCATCTAAACTTACATTCTTGCATTTCAAATAAAGATACCAAGAGAATTAAGAAAATTTGATAATAGGAGTAAATTAGAAAGTTGCTTTAAATTTCATGCTCTATCTGAATCACAAAAGAAAAAATGTGGGTTCAGTGTCCCTTTAAATATAGGTTATAGGAATGTTTATACAAGGAGGGGGGGGAGGGGTATAGCAATTAACTATAGGATGATTAATAAAAGCTGTGATCCCTAAGGAAACCTGCCACATTTATAAAACTAAGGGCACTTTGTAATTAAAGAGGGGGGCTACACGTAAATAGGTTTATAGTTGTATGGACTGCAGATCTGTCTAAATGTCTAGAACCACTAATATTAATAAATAAATAAGGTAGAGCTCGACATAAGCTATAAATTACGGTGACCCAAGAAAATTTACGCCCACGCAAGCTATGCAGAGCATATAATGCTCTATATATTGGCAATACAGCACTTTTACAGGATAGACATAGGAGCAGTGTAACACTTCTAGAGGACTTCTGTTACTTTTATATGTCCAGTTGTTTTCTCCTTTAATTATATTCCCATGTGTTCCACAAGACAGAAAGCTATGGACTTTGGACAACTACATCTGGAACATGTAAGAGAGGGGATAGTATCTCGTGGTGTACATTATCTAAGCCATATGTACCTCTGGGCTGTTGAGAGAGGGAATAGTATTGTGTTGCTTATATCAGCCGCACATCAGAGACTTGTATATGGAGGGAGCAGAGCGTAGATTTATAGTTAAATGTACACAATCTCAAACACATGGATTTAGGTGCAGCAACAAAACTGTACAAGTATTGCCAACTATAAGAACTTTATGTAAGCATGAGCGGCTGTTGCTCTATAGCAATATATCCCTTTATAAGTTATAACGAAAATAAAGCCTACAACCTCCAGTTTCACATCTATTGACCATAGGCACATAAGCCTGAAAACAAGGTGTTGGGTGCGATGGGGATCCAGATTCTATGAAGGCATGGAATAGTTTGTAAATTTAGCACATAGTAATGTGTATATTGTGGTAGCTTAAGGTAGAGGAAACACCCTGAGTGGATCTTAGTTGTTATTGATAAATGCAATTAAGGAAGTTGAAATAAAAAATAAATGGAAATTTGAACAATTTTAGGAGATTTAAACAAGTAACAAATGTCCCCCCCTAGTAGCTCCCACTCTTTTGCGGTCGGTAACACTTTAATATTCAGTGGTACAGCCCTGCTCACAAAATTAAAGATAACATAAGATGTAATATAGTACAACAGACACCCCCAAAACCAGAGTAAGTATTGTGCCCAGGTGATATATATAGATAGATAGATATATAGATATATATAGATATATATAAATAAATAAAATGTGTATGTATATGTGTGTGTGTATATATATATATATATATATATATATATATATATATATATATATATATATATATATATATATATATATATATATATATATATTGGGTTTTTTTTTGAACAGGGGGATACACTCATATCTAACTATAGATTAAATATACATCTTACACAAGCTATAATTGCCCTTGTGTGTGTGCTCTAAGCAGGGAGATTTGATGCGTAGTTAGCTTTAAAGGTATATATTTTTACATGTTATATTGACGTATATCATCTGACATGTTATGCCTACCAGGATACCAATATAAGCAGGGTGATTAATACTAACAGCCAGAGTTCCCAATGAAACATCAGACTAACCAGTCATCGTTGACAGAGCTGTAAGGAAAAACAAGACAAGCCTCATATATGGGTTGAAATAGGACATAATGTCTAAACAATGTTACTGCCTGTGATAAGTACTCAGTCCATATGAGCAGGGTGTGTGGCATCCAGTAATTCAGTCTTACAGTAAGGTATTAATTCAGGGAGTCAACGTCCTCTTACTGGGGTCTGCAAAATAGTTTGATACAGTTCACATCAGAATGGGATCACCCAATCCCCCTTCGGGTAGCACCGATCTTGCCGCTAGCATAATGAGGGCTCAGGATGGAGGATAAGATGAAAGGCTGCCGTCGAGAGTACTCCCATATGCGAGTCTGAGCTGCCAGGGATGAAGACTGCAGATGAGTATAAGAGTTCAGGGTCGCTTCTGTCCCTGCTAGCAAGGGCCCCACAAAAGAATTTAGGTCTCCGGTCTTCACCGGAACACTGAATGAACCCATACAGTGCGTCTGGTGTTTGGCCGCATCTACCCACGCGATTAACCGCTTCACCTTAAATGTACTCTCGATCCCTAGAGTGATACGGATATTTGTCATCCAAGCTTCCACTTCCTTGTTGCGGGGTATTAACTTCCAGCCGCTCCACGACGGTACCTCCCGTGGAGGAGGAGCTATCAGAGCAGTTCCAACTGCGTTGGGAGGAGGCTGTGAGCAGCTATGTTGCCAGTCGTGATCTATTGCGGTCGTCATTTGCAAATCTATAGACAGCTGCTTGTGAGGACGAGCTTTCATGGCAGACATCGGTTGTGTAAAATTACTGTCCATATTCTGGTCTAAAGCAATCAAGAGGGCTTGTATTTCCTTATGTAATATCTCATCCATATTGAATAGTAGTTGTGTCCCCTCGTATTAGCAGTGAAGTGGTTCTGCCTTACCCAGCAGATGGGGGGGGGGGGGGGGGATATGCTGATGATAAAATGCCGCCGCCGTGCCTGTCCAGACGTCTTCTAAGACGGTTCCTTAGTTATAGTCTTCACCAAACAAATATCAGTCGGTTCAGCTTAGCTTCACACATCCAATTCTACAGGAAAGAATTCTGGTTGGAGAGTGAGTAATTAGTATGCCGGCTGTATAAGGCCCTAGAGCTTCTGAGTTTTGTGTCTGTACATGGCGGCTGTTAGACCAATTCTACCATTTTTTATGTTTTTGCTTCTTCTTAAAGGGACAGTCTAGTCAAAATTAAACTTTCACGGTTCAGATAGAGCAGCAATTTTAAGCAACTTTCTAATTTACTCCTATTAATTTTTCTTCATTCTCTTGGTATCTTTTTGTTTGAAAAAGCAGGAATGTAAGCATAGAAGCCGGCCCATTTTTGGTTGAGAACCTGGGTAGCAATTTCTGATTGGTGTCTAAATGTAGCCACCAATCAACAAGCGCTACCCAGGTGCTGAACGAAAAATGGGCCGGCTCCTAAACTTACATTCAAATAAAGATAACAAGAGAACGAAGAAAAATTGATAATAGGAGTAAATTAGAAAGTTGCTTAAAATAGATGCTCTATCTGAATCGTGAAAGTTTAATTTTGACTAGACTATCCCTTTAAGGCAGCCTTTGGTAGTAAAGTCCTTCAGGCAGTCATCTCAGGTTGATTTTTTTCTTGGCTGATTTTAAATGCAGTTAAAATAGTTTTTTATGGTTCTATTTTGGTTTTGAATTTAGTTTATTCAGTAAAACAGATGTTTCTTAAATCCCACTATTCATGTTTCCTTACTTGTGGACTTTACAGCTTGGGTTTTAGTTCTCAGGAGTAATGGATTCCTCGACTCTTACTGTAAGAAAGAAAACCTAATTTATGCTTACTTGATAAATTAATTACTTTCATGGTGGTGAGAGTCCACAAGACCCCACCCTTTGTGTGTTTTTTTTTTTTTTTATCTGGTGGGTTGTTTTTTGCACACAATCTTTTTTTTCTGCTCCTATTTGTATGCTCTGTTTTCTTTTCCTAGCTCTTTTTCACGGGTATACATATAAGTGAGATGAGTGGGGGTTTAGAGATCTTGACCTCCTCCTAGTGGTAGGAAAAAGTAATTGCCAGGAATAATGGATCGTGGACTCTCACCACCATGAAAAAATTAATTTATCAGGTAAGCGTAAATTATGTTTTAATATGTTGTAAAATATCGGTCTTCCTTGTTAATTGAAAGACAGATGGTGCCTCCTTACTTGCATATCTAGTAAAACAATGATATCCCAAACCTGCATGTAAACTGTATTAGTTGCAAATAAAGGAGCATTCAATACAATAGGATTGCATAATCAACAGGTGCCTAATACCAAGGCAATGCAAATGATCTTAGTCTGGATTTCAAATGAATAGTAGGGTCTAAAAGATTACACACATTTTAGATAAGTGAAGTGAAATGGAAATTTGTTTAAAATTGTGAGCTCTATCTGAATCATGAAAGTTTAATTTTGACTTTAGTGTCCCTTTTTTTTAATTATCAACAATACAAGTGCAAGTACAGAGAGATCACAGGGAGCGCTACATTTTTCTTAAAGGGACAGTCTAGTCAAAACTAAACTTTCATGATTCAGATAGGGCGTGCGATTTTAAACAACTTTCCAATTGACTTTTATCATTAAATTTGCTTTGTCCCCATGGTGGTATTTTTGAAAAGCTAAACCTAGCTAGGCTCAAACTGATTTCTAAACCTTTGAAAACAGCCTCTTAGCTCAGAGTATTTTGAAAGTTTTTTTTACAGTTAGACAGTACTAGTTCATGTGTGTCATATAGATAACATTGTGCTCACTCCAGTGGAGTTATTTAGGAGTCTACACTGATTGGCTAAACGACATGGCTGTCAAAAGCACTGAGATAAGGGGCAGTCTGCAGAGGCTAAGATACAAGGCAATCACAAAGGTAAAAAGTATATTAATATAACTGAGATAAGGGGGCAGTCTGCAGAGGCTTAGATACAAGGTAATCACAGAGGTAAAAAGTATATTAATATAACAGTGTTGGTTGTGCAAATCTGGGGAATGGGTAATAAAGGGATTAGCTATCTTTTTAAACAATAACAATTCTGGTGTAGACTGTCCCTTTAAGTTTCCCCTACTTTAAAGGAACAGTCTACACTTTAGTCATCTTAAAGTCTTAACTTAGTTAAGCTGCAAATAGCTTTCTGCACCCTTTCTATATAACGCAGCAGTAACAGTAAAAAAAAAATATTTTTTTTGGCCACTATGAAATGGCTGCCAAGCTCCGCCCACTGATGACATCATGATCTGGGCTGCATCTAGACACTCTGCTAAATAGCATTGACAGTCTGTTGAATTCAGCTGCTGAGCCTTTTGTGATTGGATGCCATATGCAGCCCAGATCATGATGTCATCAATGGGCTGAGCTTGGCAGCTATTTCAAAGTGGCCAAAAACGATATTCATTTTAAAATAACTTTTTTTTTTTACCAAGCTGTAAACTGTCCCTTTAATACATAATTTTATATATTCTAGTTTCCTATCTTAAAAAATATTATCCACCGCTTACCTTACAAAGCCATCAGCTAGTTTTAGAGGTTTATCTAGAAATCCAGTATTTTTTAAGATAGAGCTTCCAAAAGGGTTTGTTTCACCCAACAAGCTACTCTTTCGCCCAGAGTGCGTGTTTTGCCTTCCTCTTTGTGAACCATGTACAGAACTGCCTTGAGTGTCCGGTTCGCTGCTTGACGATGACTTTCCTGAGAAACGATTTCGCTGCCTTCCTTTTAAGGAGCTAGAAGCATGATGGCTGTTACTTTGTTTTTCTTCCCCAAACTCTTTGCTTAACGTTCCTCCTGCAGAACCTTTAATTTTCTGCAACCCTAGAAAACAAAAAGGCATAAGTATAAATGATTTAGCTGACCTTAGTTGTAAACTGTTTTGTATTCTATCATTTCTAATGCACATTTTCATCTGTCAGTTTGGTTACATACGTATAGTGTTTTATAAAATATATTTATGGCTCAGTCACTCACTATCCAAAGTCTGGTGGTAAGTTAGCACATTGTGTTTGCATAATGTACACTCCTATTGCAGCACTTAGAAACAAACATTTTGGGCTATGTGCTAAAAATATTATCGAGAGAGAGAGAGACTCTGTACATGAAAGGTCTAGGATATGTTATTCCTCTAGGGCTGTAGGGACCCCATTAGTGCTTAGACTGTTACTTCTGAGAGGATAAATAGGGCAGAGTGAGAGTGGAGCAAAAGAAGGTGTTGAGAAAGAGAGAGAGAGAGTGGAGAAAGAAAAGAAAGTGTTAATAGATAAGAGAGAGGGAGGGGAAAGAGAGTGTAAAGAGAAGAGATGGCTTGAGAGAGAAGGGAGAGGGTAAAAAGTAGACATGTTCGATTCGTTCCAAATTACGGTAGTACCGAATCTACTGAATAAATCCGAATTAGTTCGGATTTATTCGTTACATTCGGATGGCCATGTATTACACTAGTATTGTACATTATATTAGGTTTCATCACTCTGCTATGGGTTACACCTAATATACAGTACATAATACTAGTCTAATACACAGCACATCCCACCTAACACATACCGAAATTCAGAATTTCCGAACCGAATCCAACCGAATTTATTCGAATCCGAAACGAATTCATTCAAATTTTTCTGAATTCGAATCGATCCAAACCGAAATTCGAAAACATCTGAATCGATCCGAACCGAAACAAATTTTTCTGCCGTGCACAAGTCTAGTAAAAAGTGAGATTGAAAAGAGTAGGGAGTGGAGAAAGCGAGCGAGAAGGGAGAGATGATAATTATTTACAAAATAATAAATCTCCAGGTCTGCTATGACCACCTATGACTGTCAGCGCTCTCTTTCTGCATTCTCAGTTCAACAACTTCCTTTTTCCATCCAGATGTTGTCTTCCCCAGAACCCCTAGTTGATGTTGCTAACTGTTATGCAATCATTTTTTTTCACTGCATGTAGCATTATTTAATTTGTTATGGTTAAAATAAAAAATATTAAAAATGACTGCACAATAAGATGTCATAATGGCTAAACATATGCAAACAGGGGGTGGGGTAATGGGTGTGCTGTGGGTGGGTAGTGGTCAAAAGTGGGGAGTAACATTTAGTTTGACCTGGCTAGTTACGTTAGGTCTTGAAATTTTGAGCTTTGCGTGTATAATATATATATATATATATATATATATATATATATATATATATATATATATACATATATATATATATATATATATATATATACATACACACACACACACAACTTTCCCATTTCCTTTTTTTTTTTACTATTATCATCAGATTTGCTTTGTCCTCTTGGTATTCTTTGTTGAAAGCTAAACCTAGGAAGGCTCATATGATAATGTCTAAGCCCTCCAAAGCCACCTCTTAGCTCAGTGTATTTTTCACAGCAAGACAGTGCTAGTTTATGTGTGCCGTATAGATAACATTGTGCTCACTCCCATGGAGTTATTTATGAGTCAGCACTGATTGGCTAAAATGCAAGTCTGTCAAAAGAACTGAAATAAGGGGGCAGTCTGCAGAGGCTTAGATACAAGGTAATCACAGAGGTAAAAAGTGTATTTCTATAACAGTATTGGTTATGCAAAACTGAGGAATGGTTAATAGAGATGATCTATCTTTCTTTCCTAAGATATGGAGTCCACAACGTCATCATTTACTGTTTGGAATATCACTCCTGGCCAACAGGAGGAGGCAAAGAGCACCACAGCAAAGCTGTTAAGTATCACTTCCCTTCCCAAAAACCCCAGTCATTCTCTTTGCCTTGGTGCATGGAGTTGGTGAAGTTTTGGTGTCTAAAGAAAATTGTATTTTTATCGCTTCAAGCAAGATTTTAAGTATAGAAAGCCAAAGTTGGTTTACTCTGTTCTTTCCCTTTTTCAGGATTGGGTCTAGTCGTACTCCACGTTAATCTCTTCAGTAGGGTGGTGGTGGCTTTAAAGCAGTTAGGAACTTGTGGGGTGGGCCTCAATGCGTTTTCCTAACATGTTGCTGCCTTAGTATAGAAATCCAGAGTAGGTTTACTCTGTTCTTTCTTTTTTCCCACAGGTCTCTGTAAGGAGTGGCTTCCTTCCATACCGTATGAGCTGTCGTCCTGCCGGAGAGCATGATGTGCAGGTAAGTGCCTTTTTTGTCTTTTGGGGCTAGGAGGATGGCACTGAAGGGAATAAGACTCTGCACTTAATGTGGGACAAGACATCCTTAAGAGAGGATGTTTAATGGCAGTGAGCAAGCACTACACATATGTGACTATGGCGACTTAAGGGTTAACCTCCATGGCAGGAAGAGGTTAACTCTATTGAGCGCTCAGCTCTAATTTTTAAATACCTTGGCTACTTATAGTTGTCTAAATGAATTTAGAGATAATTCCAACCTAATTCTCTAATGCCCGTGTTAAAACGTATCTAGAGTATTTAGTATGTGTATAGAGTATTTAGTAGATAGTTTTTTTTCTGTTTATTCTTATTAGGGGTTAATCCTTCCCTAATTCGTTTATGACTTTGTGCTTTTTGAGTACTTTATTCTTATGTGCTTTGATGTTTAGGTTCACAGACCTTCTAGATCCTACATAGCAGAAATTGTTGTATATTATGGCGAGGGCTGTTAGGAGTGTGCAATCGTATTGTGGTGCATTTCCTATACGGCTGGTCAGCTCCACGTGGCAGGCTAAGTTGTCAAATTGATTTGAGCTTGGTCTCTGGGTAGATTATTTTGGCGGAATGGAGTGTTTCATTCCATGCTGATTTTATGGCCCCGCCTCCTTTCTCTCTGATATCGGAGCAGCGTCATTTTAAGTCCTATTTCTGTCTGGATATGTGAACTCTCCTCGTTCTCTGGCTGAGAACTGAGCGGCTTTCTGGATCTGCATGTTTCTATAAGTATTTAAGATTAGCAAGCTATGTTGTACTTTATTTAGTTGAATTTTGGCTGCAGTATGAATTGAGTAATGTTTTTTACCTGTAGAAACGTTAATTTTACTCCCTTTTAAATCCTTAAGTTAAGGGTTCACTAAATAAAATAATTTTAAATGAAGTGTTTGTGACATTTGTTCAGGGTCTTGGAATTAAAGTGCTGTCCCTAGGGTCAAATGATTATTTAAAGGCTCTTGAGGACCAAATTGTTTATTAGGCATTTCTGTCCCTCATTTTTAGAATAAATCCTTGAAAATTAATATATTCTTGTTTGAGTCTCTCGTCTCTAAGGACGATTGTATATGCAATTGAATGTGAAAGAGAGGTTTTTAACCTCTGAACCTCATGTCTCCAAGGATAATGCTGTTCAGGCAATACCACAGCTTTCTCCTTAAACATCCCAAGCCTCTGTGGTGTCACATGCAGTGCCATGCGGTTCCTCTCAATCTCCTGGAGGAGTATATTTGCCTGCAGATTTTGCAGTTCAGGTATCCTCTGCGGTATCTGCAGCTTTATCTGTTTTTCTTTTCCTACAGAGAAAACGCAAGAGGACATTTAAAGATTCAGATAGTAAGGTTTCTGCTCCACATTATGCTCCACAGATTGCTCTCTCTCCTAAGTCTGGTGAGGAGGTTTCACCGGTAGTTTCTGAGGGAGAAATCTCAGATTTGGACAGTATAATTTCTTCATCTGATGCTGAAGTGTCACCTTCAGATGTATGCTTTAACACATCATGTATTGTTAAAGGAGGTTCTGGCTACTTGGACGACATCGATACCCCTGTCGTTGTCAACCCTTGGAAGTGTAGTAGACGTTCTCATTTCCACTAAGTTCCTTCCTATGAGGTAGTGTTTCTAAACGTGCTATGGAAATTTTCACTGGAATAGGGGAAGCTAGGGATACCTTTTTCCCTGTCCCCCGTCCTCTCAAGGATGTTCCTGTTGCTGACTCCATTAGAATGCACAGTGCCTTAAGTAGGAGGGAGTTTCTACTATGGCTCAAAGCACTTTGATCCCTATAGAGGATAGAGTGCTCCTTTAGGGATCCATGGACTAGAAGCTGGAGGTTTGTTTGATCATCTAGAGTTTCTTGGAAACCTACAGTTTGTGTTGCCACTGTGTCAAGGGCGGCATATCTTTAGTGCGATGCCTTGCTGTGCTAGCCGGCGGGCGTTGTGACTGATAACTTGGTCAGCTGAGAAGCCTACTGGTGTCTTAGTGGTACAACTTAGGCTCTGCAATTCTACAGGTGCAGGATCAATATCTTATTTGTCCAAGACCTGTGTCATCTGTGGCCATTTTTTATATATTTTAAGTTACCTCCAAGTCCAAGCTTCTGGCGCGTCCTTACAAGGGTGAGACCTTGTTTGAACCTGGTCTGGCAGATTTCACTTCTGACTTTACGGGTGGAAATGGGTCTTTTCTACAACATGTCAAGAGGAATAGACCAAAGGAAAGTTTTCCTCTTACTATTGGGACAGTCAAGTCTTCTGGAAACCCAATCTGTCTTGGTCTAGGGGAAAGCAATCTAAGCTCTCTTCCCGGGGGGTGATTTCTCCTTTCTGGAGTATCTTCAGTTCAGGTATGATCAGAGGTATTCTTGAAGTGGGTTCAGTGGGAGTGGTAGTTCCAGTTCTGGTAAGGGAACGGGGTATCAGAATCTATTTCATGTTTCTCAGAGTACCGTCCTTCAAATAAAATTCCACTATTCTCTAGAAGGTCTGTTCATAACGCACATAGACCTGAAGGATGTGTATCTTCATTTTCACATTCTACGTGATCTTCTCTAGTTCCTGAGATTTGCCATCCTAGAAAGGCTTTTTCAGGGCTCAGAGAGTTGCAGTGGTGCATTCCTGGACTATATATGGTTCAGGTGCCATACTTTTTTTGAAAAAAGAGGATCTTTTCTGTTCTACGTTCCCATGGATGGGAAGTGAATATGGGAAAGAGTTCCCTTGTTCCAGTTACAAGGGTGATTTTCTCAGGGATCCTATTCATTCTTTATCTATGAGAATATTTCTAACAAAGTTCAGATAATCAATGATTTCTTCCTCTTTCCTCTCTCTGCAGTCTACTGTTCGGCCAACAGCAAGCTCTAGTGGTCTGATAGATAGCTTAGCCTTATAACAACCTGAGGGTTGGGAGTTTGAATCCGGCTGCAGCCGATTTTCCCTTCACTTTTCATTACTCAATGTATGGAGGGGATTGGTCTCATGGTTCCATGGACATCATTCCCTTTGCTTGAGTTCATTTGAAGAGCTCTGCAGTTATGCATGCTCAGTCGATGGTGCAGTGAACATTCAGATTTCTCTCGGAGGATAGATCTAGTTCAGCGTTAAGAGGCTATTTCTTGTGGTGGTTTTTCAGGAGTATCTGTCTCAGGGCACGTGCTTCTGGAGACATTCCTGGGTGATTGTGACCACAGACGCCAGCCTGCTGGGCTGGAGAGCAGTCTGGGACTCGTTCAAGGTGCAAGGACTATGGACTCAGGAGGAGTCTGCTCTTTCCATTAACATCTTGGAGTGGAGAGTGAGTTACAGTGCTCTTAGGGCTTGGCCTCAGTTGTCCTTAGCCCGGTTTCTCAGGTTCCATTTGGACGATATCACCTCAGTGGCTTACATCAACCACCAGGGAGGAACTGGGAGTTTTCCTTAGCCATGAAAGAGGTGACTTGGATTGCGCAGTGGGCGGAAGCTCACAATTGCTTTCTATCAACCATCCACATTCCAGGGGTGGACAACTGGGAAGCGGACTTACTGAGCAGACAGACATTTCTTCCTGGGTAGTGAGTTTTTCATCCAGAGGTGTTCTCCAGGTAATCCCTCACATGGGGGGTGCCGGAGTTGGATCGGCTAGAATGCCAAGGTTCGGTTCAAGGTTAAGAGATCCGCAGGCCTCCCTAATAGATGATTTGGCGGTTCCTTGGGTTTTCAGTCTGGCATATCTGTTTCCTTGTTGCTTTCCTTCTACGAGTCATTGCTCGTACCATTCAGGAGAGAGCATCAGTAATTCTTATTGCTCCTGCATGGCCTTGCATAATTTAATATGCAGACCTAGTGAAGATGTCCTCTCTTCCATCTTGGAGGTTGTCTCGGAGGAAGAACCTTCTAACTCAGGGTCCTTACCTTCATCCAAATCTCGTTTCTCTGAAGCTGATTGCTTGGAGATTGAACGCTTAGTTCTGTCTAAGTGTGACTTTTCTGAGTCGGTTGTTTTAAAACCATAATTCAGGCTCGCAAGCCTGTCTCTAGAAAGATTTTCCATAAGGTATGACGTTTATACCTTTTTTTGGTATGAACCCAAGGACTACTCTTCGAGTAGGGTTAGGATTTCTTTGATTCTGTTTTTTCTCTCCAGGTAGGTCTGGAGAAGGGATTGTAAGTCAAGGTCAGATTTCGTCAGGCCCTGGTTAGAATCAAGCCTGTGTTTTAAGTTTATTGCTCCTACTTGGAGTCTTCTCTGGGTTCTTAGAGTTTAGCAGCAGGCTCTGTTTGAGCCTTGTGTTCCATAAATATTAAGTTATTATCTTGGAATATTTTGTCTCCTTTTGCTATTCTTCAGCTTGCAGTGTGATTCGCCTTATCTTTCAGTCTAATGAGGCGGTCCTTTGTGCGAAGTTGGGTTTTCTTCCCAAAGTGGTTTAGATAGAGATATAATCTCGAAACGGTTGTTCCTTTTCTATGTCCTAATCCTTCTTCTCATAAGGACCGTTGGTAGCACAACCTGGATGTTGTGCGTGCTCTAAATTTCTACCTCCAGGCGACTTCGGATTCACCAGTTCTCTGCCCTGTTTCTTTGTTTCTCAGGAAGAAGTAAGGGTCAGAAGGCTTTTGCTACTTCTGTTTCCCTCTGGTTGAAAAGTATAATTCGTTTTGCCTATGAGACTGCTGGTCTGCAGCCTCCTGAGAGAATTACAGCTCTTTTCTCTAGGGCTGTCTCTTCTTTTTGGGCCTTAAAAAATGCAACTTCTATGGAACAAGTTTGTAAGGCTGCATTTTGGTCCTCTTTGCATACTCTTTCAAATTTTTTTCTAAATTTGATACTTGTGCCTCAGCTGAGGTTTCTTTTGGGAGAAGGGTTCTTCAAGCGGTGGTGCCTTCTGTTTAGGTCTACCTGTCTTGTTCTCCCTCTCTAGTCATCTGTGTCCTCTAGCTTGGGTATTGGTTCCCAACAGTAAATTATGACGTTGTGGAGTCATCATATCTTAGGAAAGAAAACAAAATGTATGCTTACCTGATAAATTTATTTCCAGATATGGCGAGTCCAGGACCCCAACTGTTTTTTATTAAGACAGTTATTTTTGAATAAACACCAGGCACCTCTATACCTTTTGTATTATTCCTTTTTCCATTTCCCTTCGGTCGAATGACTGGGGTTTGTGGGAAGGGAAGTGATTCTTAACAGTTTTGCTGTGGTGCTCTTTGCCTCCTCCTGCTGGCCAGGAGTGATATTCCCAACTGTAAATGATGACGTCATGGACTCACCATATCCGGAAATAAATACATTTTGTTTTTTAAACAATAACCATTCTCAAGTGAACTGCCCCTTTAAATCAAATCCATTTAAATCATGTTTTTCTACATCAAGGTTTAATTTTTAGAATAATAACTTTTCATATTATTTTTCCATTTATATCAAAGTATATATTGGGAGGTGAACTATCTTCAGTTTAACAGGTTAATCATTTATATTTAGTTAACTTTTTACCTGTACTTAGTGGTGAGAAAAATAACCAATACCTTAATAAAAAAAACTGTTTAAATTTGTTTTATTTATAGAAAAATAATCATTACCTTAAAGGGACATTAAACACTTTGAGATGGTAATATAAAATGATAAATAGTATATATAAAAATAACTGCAATACACTTTCATTATTTATTTTGTTCCCTTTTCCTGTAATTCCTTTCTGAAATTGTGAGCTTTTCAGTTCCTGTTAGAAATGGAAGTGCAGAACACTGTGTGATATTCTGCACAGCTATTGGCTGCACACTATAGTGACCTATATATAACTGTCCCTAATTGGCCACAACAGAGAAGGTAATCTAATTTACAACATGGCAGCTCCCATTGTTTTATAGACACTAAAACTTTACACTTATTTTGTCACTATCTAAACAGATAATGAGACTTTAAAAAAAAAAAAATACATCTACATGTTATTCTCAAACTAATCTTTTTTTTCTTTTAATGCATCATTCTATCTAGCATTTATTTAGCGTATAATGTCCCTTTTAAAGGGACATAAAACTGCTGATGTCATTACTCACAATGATATTGGTTTTCCTCTGGGTTATTCTCTTATTTTAACCCTTACAATTATCAGTTAGTGAAGCTCTGCATCTTCACACTTCTTCAACACAAGATACCAAAAAAATGAAGCAAATTTGATAATGGAAGTAAATCTGAAAGTTGTTTTAAATTGAATGTTGTATCTAAATCATAACATAATCACTTTGGGTTTATGTCCCTTTAACATCTATTTCTCAGCTCTGTATGTTTACTTTATAACATTTTACTGTGAAGAAGGGGCAGGTTATTTCTGCAGACACAAATTCACAGTTTTGAGAACTATAAAACCAATAATATCTCCCATATCCGGGTTCTTCAAACTTTTTTCCCCAAGATTCAGTGCTATGATACCACACACCTTCACGGCCCTATTATGCTTGGTCTGAAAATGTCTAATATAATATACAACAAGATAGCGGCAGTTTTTGGCAAAGTGATTCAAGTGTGTGTGTGTGTACTTTATTCCTGATTGTAGTCAAACCTTAGAGTATTGTAAAAGGTAATAAAACACACACTCTTATACAACACACACACCACACATACTCTCATATAACACACACACAACACACAACCTCTCATATAACACACACACAACACACAACCTCTCATATAACACACACACTCTTATACAACACACACACCACACATACTCTCATATAACATACACACACACACACACACACAACACACATACTCTCATATAACACACACACACCACACATACTCTCATATAACACACACACACACACACCACACATGCACTCATATAACACACATACTCTCATATAACACACACACTCTTAAACAACACACACACCACACATACTCTCATATAAAACACACACACAACACATATACTCTCATATAACACACACACATACTCTCATATAACACACACACACACAACACACATACTCTCATATAACACACACACATACTCTCATATAACACACACACACACACCACACATGCTCTCATATAATACACACAACACACATACTCTCATATAACACACATACTCATATAACACACACACATACTCTCATATACAACACACATACTCTCATATAACACACACACATACTCTCATATAACACACACAACACACATACTCTCATATAACACACATACTCTCATATAACACTCACACATACTCTCATATACAACACACATACTCTCATATAACACACACAACGCACATACTCTCATATAACACACACAACACACATACTCTCATATAACACACACACACACAACACACATACTCTCATATAACACACACACACAACACACATACTCTCATATGACACACACAACACATACTCTCATATAACACACACACACACCACACACACACACATATATAACACACACACACACCACACATACTCTCATATAACACACATACCACACACACACGTACTCTCATATAACATAACACACACACACCACACACAAACACTCACACACACACTCCATATAACACACACACCACACACACACTCTCATATAACACACACCACACACACACACACACACACACACACACACCACACACATTCTCCCATATAAGACACACCACACATACTCTCATATAGCACACACCACACACACACACACACACTCTCTCATATAACACACACACAAACCACACACACATACTCGTATAACACACACACACACACACACACACTCACACTCACATATACTCATATAACATACACACACCACACATACTCTCATATAACACACACACCACACATACCACACACATTATCCCATATAACGCACACACACATACTCTCATATAACACACACACATACTCTCATATAACACACACACACACAACACACATACTCTCATATAACACATACTCTCATATAACACACACACACACCACACATGCTCTCATATAACACACATACTCTCATATACAACACACATACTCTCATATAACACACACACATACTCTCATATAACACACACAACACACATACTCTCATATAACACACATACTCTCATATAACACTCACACATACACTCATATACAACACACATACTCTCATATAACACACACAACGTACATACTCTCATATAACACACACAACACACATACTCTCATATAACACACACATACTCTCATATAACACATACACACAACACACATACTCTCATATGACACACACACACAACACACATACTCTCATATGACACACACAACACATACTCTCATATGACACACACAACACATACTCTCATATAACACACACACACACATATATAACACACACACACACCACACATACTCTCATATAACACACACACACACCACACACAAACACTCACACACACACTCCATATAACACACACACCACACACACACTCTCATATAACACACACCACACACACACACACACCACACACATTCTCCCATATAAGACACACCACACATACTCTCATATAGCACACACCACACACACACACACACTCTCATATAACACACACACCAAACACACACACACACCACACACATTCTCCCATATAAGACACACCACACATACTCTCATATAGCACACACACACACACCACACACATTATCCCATATAACACACACCACACATACTCTCATATAGCACACACACATACTCTCATATAACACACACACATACTCTCATATAACACACACACAACACACATACTCTCATATAACACACACACATACTCTCATATAACACACACACATACTCTCATATAACACACACACATACTCTCATATAACACACACAACACACATACTCTCATATAACACACACAACACACATACTCTCATATAACACACACACACTCACATATACTCGTATAACACACACACCACAAATACTCTCATTTTACACACATACCACACACACACTCTTATAACACACACACACACCACAAACACTCTCACACACACACTCTCATATAACACACACACACCACACACACACTCTCATATAACACACACCACACACACACCACACACATTCTCCCATATAAGACACACCACACATACTCTCATATAGCACACACCACACACACATACTCTCTCATATAACACACACACAAACCACACACACACACACATACTCGTATAACACACACACACACACACACCACACACACACTCACATATACTCATATAACACACACACACACCACACATACTCTCATATAACACACATACCACACACACATACTCTCATATAACACACCACACACACACACCACACAAACACTCTCACACATACACTCTCATATAACACACACACACACACCACACACATTCTCCCATATAACACACACCACACATACTCTCATATAGCACACACACATACTCTCATATAACACACACACTCTTATACAACACACACATACTCTCATATAACACACACACCACACACATACACCACACATACTCTCTTATAACACACACACCACACACATTCTCCCATATAACACACACCACACATACTCTCATATAGCACACACACATACTCTCATATAACACACACACACCACACACATACTCTCATATAACACATACACCACACACATACACCACACATACTCTCTTATAACACACACACCACACATACTCTCATATAACACACACACCACACACATACTCTCATATAACACCCACACACATTCTCCCGTATAACACACACACACACACACACCACACACATTCTCCCATATAACACACACACACACACCACACACAAACATACTCTGATATAACACACACAACACACGCATACTCTCATATAACACACACATACTCATATAACACACACACATACTCTCGTATAACACACACACATACTCTCATATAACACACACACACACACACACACACATTCTATCATATAACACACCACACACATACTCTCGTATAACACACACACAGACACTTTCTATCATATAACACACACACAACACATACTCTCATATAACACACACAAACTCTCATATAACACACACACCACACACACATAATCTCGTATAACATACACACACATTCTATCATATAACACACACACCACACATGCTATCGTATAACACACACCACACATACTCTCATATAACACACACACACACACATACTCTCGTATAACACACACACCACACACATACTCTCATATAACACCCACACACATTCTCCCGTATAACACACACACACACACCACACACATACTCTCATATAACACACACACACACCACACACATTCTCCCATATAACACACACACACCACACACACACATACTCTCGTATAACACACACACCACACACATACTCTCATATAACACCCACACACATTCTCCCGTATAACACACACACACACACCACACACATACTCTCATATAACACACACACACACACCACACACATTCTCCCATATAACACACACACACACCACACACAAACATACTCTGATATAACACACACACACACCACACACACACATACTCTCGTATAACACACACACCACACACATACTCTCATATAACATCCACACACATTCTCCCGTATAACACACACACCACACACATACTCTCATATAACACACACACACACACCACACACATTCTCCCATATAACACACACACACACCACACACACACATACTCTCGTATAACACCCACACACATTCTCCCGTATAACACACACACACACACCACACACATACTCTCATATAACACACACACACACCACACACATTCTCCCATATAACACACACACACACCACACACACACATACTCTCGTATAACACACACACCACACACATACTCTCATATAACACCCACACACATTCTCCCGTATAACACACACACACACACCACACACATTCTCCCATATAACACACACACACACCACACACAAACATACTCTGATATAACACACACACACACAACACACGCATACTCTCATACAACACACGCATACTCTCATATAACACACACATACTCTCATATAACACACACATACTCTCATATAACACACACATACTCTCATATAACACACACATACTCTCATATAACACACACATACTCTCATATAACACACACATACTCTCATATAACACACACATACTCTCATATAACACACACACATACTCTCATATAACACACACACATACTCTCATATAACACACACACATACTCTCATTTAACACACACACACATACTCTCATATAACACACACACACATACTCTCATATAACACACACACACACATTCTATCATATAACACACCACACACATACTCTCGTATAACACACACAGACACTTTCTATCATATAACACACACAAACTCTCATATAACACACACACACCACACACACATAATCTCGTATAACATACACACACATTCTATCATATAACACACACACCACACATTATATCGTATAACACACACCACACATACTCTCATATAACACCACACCACAATACTCTCATATAACACACCACACATACTCTCATATAACACACACACACACCACACACAAACATACTCTCATATAACACACACACACACAACACACGCATACCTTCATATAAGACACACACCACACACACATACTCTCATATAACACACACACACACCACACACATACTCTCATATAACACCCACACACATTCTCCTGTATAACACACACACACACACACACACAAACCACACACATACTCTCATATAACACACACACACACACACACCACACCACACACATTCTCCCATATAACATACACAAACACACCACACACAAACATACTCTCATATAACACACACAACACACACATACTCTCATATAACACACACACACAACACACATACTCTCATATAACACACACAACACACATACTCTCATATAACACACACACACTCACATATACTCATATAACACACACACACCACAAATACTCTCATTTTACACACATACCACACACACATACTCTCATATAACACACCACACACACACTCTTATAACACACACACACCACACACAAACACTCTCACACACACACTCTCATATAACACACACACACCACACACACACTCTCATATAACACACACCACACACCAGTGGAGGCTCCTCCATTTGAGCACAGTCGCACGTGCCCCCCTTTCGGACCACAAGAAGAAGAAAAAAAATCTGAATAAAATATAATTTTTCCAATAGCCCACCTATTGGAAAAATTATATTTAATTTGTAGCCCAAAAAAAATAAAAGCCAAATTGTTTTTTATTTTTAAATGTAAAAAAAAAAAAATTAAGTTTTTTTTATATGTTCTAACCCCTAACCGCACGTGCGGTAGCTAACATATGGCAGT
This sequence comes from Bombina bombina, assembly GCF_027579735.1. Taxonomy (NCBI): domain Eukaryota; kingdom Metazoa; phylum Chordata; class Amphibia; order Anura; family Bombinatoridae; genus Bombina; species Bombina bombina. Next base: position 235,739,379 of record NC_069505.1, on the reverse strand, counting down.
GTCTATGCATAAATTAAATTTTCCTGCAGTCACCGCTCTAAGCCTCCACCCATCCCCATACTCTCTTGTTCGCACACTTCAGACTGTGCGAGGGGGGGAGGTGTTTAATGATCAGACAGGCAGTGATACAGGATACGTCATCTCTCACAGTCATGTGATGACGTTTGGCATGCTCCTCCCAGCTCAACGGCGCGAAATCTCATTGTGGAGATAGCCGTTGAGCAGAGAGGAGCGAGCCTGAGACTGAGAGGGAGCAGAGTTGAGAGAAGGAGCAGAGTTGACAGAAAACTGAGAATAGGTAGATCCGTTATGTTTTGCTATTAGCAGTAAAGGGATGTTAGAAATTTGTAAATGGTGACGCAGCTCCATCTTCAAATTGCGTGTTAACTGCAAAATGTTGCTGGAGCAGGATATGTGGGTGTGTTTGTATCAGGCTCCGGTGCCTGTAGGAAAGATATGCTCAGAGACTCTGTGGCTGTAAGGGTTAGTTATGTTATATTTTGTTAGCCCCAGACAGAGACCCTGCACATTACACAGCACTTTCCAGGTCTCCTGCATTTAATTCTCAGTTCTCCTGCTCACGGCACTTTTCATTGTGTTAGCAATGCTTGAAATGCTGTGAGCAGAGAAACAGAGATTTAAATGCTGGAGAACTTGCCTGTAGCAGCCTTTGCTGACATCTGGAAGCTCACGGATGCCTGTCCTGACAGCTGACAGGCGAGAGAACTGGCAGCTGTAAAGGTGAATATGGGACCTGTGTTAGATGCAGAGCTGGAGCTTTCTGAACGGTGGTGTGGGGGGATGGGTCTGAAGTTGTGTACTCTCCGTTTCCCATGCTGCATTCCTCATCTCCAGTCAGCCATCAGTAATCTGTTTTATAACATATTTTAGAGCTCACACGGCCAGGCTGTGAACAGCAGTGCTGATATAATCTAGGGACCACTGCTGCACAGCCTGACCCTGAGAACTCTAAAAGCTGTTATAACAAATTACTGAGCAGACTGGTAATAAGGAATGCAGCATGTGTTCAAGTGTCCCACAAACGTCTCTGACATTGAAGGGGTTAAGCAATACTGTTGTCCTTGGTGGGCTAGGAGTCTCATCTGCCATAAATGAGGTAATCTGTTGTCACTTATCAAAATAAAAATAAAATATGTGATGTCACTGTGTGTTTAAAAATGTGCAACAGGGTCAAGAAATGTATTTTGCAATAATAAAACATTTCATTCATATTTATGGGTATTTACTGTAATTGCTGCTGCAATAAGTTTATCTGTCCTGGAAACATGGGGGTCCAATGCATTGCAACTCTGACTGCTTAGTGGCACTAAGCACTTCTGGTCTTATAGATAAAATGTAAAATAAAATTCACTGTAAATATGTACAACAAATTCTTATCAGGAATATGAATATATGAAAAACATAGTTAATTCCCTGGTTCCATTTTTTTTTTAATTCTTTTAAAGAACAGTGGGACTAGTGTATACCGGTTCAAATATTTTGAGCCATTGGAGGGGCGGGGCTCTATTTCAAGGGGCGGGGTCAGGGGCGGGGCCACGTGCACCACCATCTTCAAAATTCACCAGCCGCCACTGCCACACACACACACACCACACACACACACACCACACACATTCTCCCATATAAGACACACCACACATACTCTCATATAGCACACACCACACACACACACTCTCATATAACACACACACAAACCACACACACACATACTCGTATAACACACACACAAACCACACACATACTCGTATAACACACACACACACACACACACCACACACACTCACATATACTCATATAACACACACACACACCACACATACTCTCATATAACACACATACCACACACACATACTCTCATATAACACACCACACACACACTCTTATAACACACACACACACACACCCCACACAAACACTCTCACACACACACTCTCATATAACACACACACACACACCACACACATTCTCCCATATAACACACACCACACATACTCTCATATAGCACACACACTCTCATATAACACACACACTCTTATAAAACACACACACACCACACACATACTCTCATATAACACACACACCACACACTTACACCACACATACTCTCTTATAACACACACACCACACATACTCTCATATAACACACACACCACACACACATTCTCTCATATAACACACACCACACACATACTCTCATATAACACCCACACACATTCTCCCGTATAACACACACACACACACACCACACACATTCTCCCATATAACACACACACACACACCACACACATTCTCCCATATAACACACACACACACACCACACACAAACATACTCTGATATAACACACACACATACTCTCATATAACACACACACATACTCTCATATAACACACACACACATACTCTCGTATAACACACACACACACATACTCTCGTATAACACACACACACACACACACACACACATTCTATCATATAACACACCACACATACCCTCATATAACACACCACACATACTCTCATATAACACACCACACATACTCTCATATAACACACCACACATACTCTCATATAACACACCACACATACTCTCATATAACACACCACACATACACTCATATTACACACCACACACACACACACACAACACACAAACATACTCTCATATTACACACCACACATACTCTCATATAACACACACACCACACACACACTCTCATATAACACACACACCACACACACACTCTCATATAACACACACACCACACACACACTCTCATATAACACACACACCACACACACACTCTCATATAACACACACACCACACACACACTCTCATATAACACACACACCACACACACACTCTCATATAACACACACACCACACACACACTCTCATATAACACACACACCACACATACTCTCATATAACACACACACACATTCTCCCGTATAACACACACACACAAACCACACACATACTCTCATATAACACACATACTCACATATAACACACATACTCTCATATAACACACACTCACATATACTCATATAACACACACTCACATATACTCATATAACACACACTCACATATACTCATATAACACACACTCACATATACTCATATAACACACACTCACATATACTCATATAACACACACACACCACACATACTCTCATATAGCACACACACACACACTCTCTCTCATATAACACACACACACACACTCACATATACTGATATAAAACACACACATACCACACATACTCTCATATAACACACATACCACACATACTCTCATATAACACACATACTCTCATATAACACACACACACCACACACATTCTCCCATATAACACACACCACACATACTCTCATATAGCACACACACCTTATACAACACACACACACACACCCCACACATACTCTCGTATAACACACACACACACCCACCCCACACACATTCTCTCGTATAACACACACACACACACTCTCATATAACACACACCACACACACAAACTCATATAACACACACACGACACATACTCTCATATAACACACACCACACACACATAATCTCGTATAACACACACACACATTCTATCATATAATACACACACCACACACATACTATCATATAACACACACACCACACACGACACATACTCTCATATAACACACACACCACACACATACTCTCATATAACACACATACTTTCATATAACACACACACCACACACATACTCTCATATAACACACACCACACACACATACTATCATATAACACACACACGACACATACTCTCATATAACACACACCACACACACAAACTCTCATATAACACACACACCACACACACACATAATCTCGTATAACACACACACATTCTATCATATAACACACACCACACATACTCTCATATAACACACACCACACATACTCTCATATAACACACACCACACATACTCTCATATAACACACCACACATACTCTCATATAACACACCACAAATAGCACACACACCACACACACATACTCTCATATAACACACACAACACACAACACACATACTCTTATATAACACACACACACCATACATACTCTCATATAACACACACACACACACACACACACCACACATACTCTCATATAGCACACACCACACACACACTCTCTCATATAACACACACACACCACACACACTGACATATAACACACACACACACTCTCATATACTCATATAACACACACACACACACACACACACACTCACATATACTCATATAACACACACACCACACATACTCTCATATAGCACACACACACACTCTCATATACTCATATAACACACACACACACTCACATATACTCATATAACACACACAAACCACACACACACTCTCATATAACACACACACACACACACAAACCACACACACACACACACACACACACATATACTCATATAACACACACACTCACATATACTCATAACACACACACTCACATATAACACACATACCACACACACATACTCTCATATAACACACACACATACTCTCATATAATACACACACCACACACACCACACACACACACACACACACACACACACACACACACTCTCATATAACACATACCACACACATAACCATATAATACACAACAATCCACACACATACTCTCATATAACACACACACATGTTAAAAAGAAAAAGGAGGCGCCACCATAGTGCACAATCAATGTTGTAGGTAAAAACCAGTGCACATATGTATGTACTTACAAGATTCAAAGCACTTGAGAAGTGCTACAAGGGCCTCCTGGACTCTTGAAGTCGCCCAGACAACTTCTCCCGTGTTCTCCAAGCTGCTCGATGTTCCAGCCGGCTGCCACAAACAGGATTCAAAGAGGTGAATCCTGTTTGTGGCAGCCGGCTGGAACATCGAGCGACTTGGAGAACACGGGAGAAGTTGTCTTGGCGACTTCAAGAGTCCAGGAGGCCCTTGTAGCACTTCTCAAGTGCTTTGAATCTTGTAAGTACATACATATGTGCACTGGTTTTTACCTACAACATTGATTGTGCACTATGGTGGCGCCTTCTTTTTCTTTTTAACACTTTACAGAACACAAATTTGAACACCAACAGATTTTGAAGAAGCAGCTTGCCGCAACCTTTTGGATCTTTGGAGATTGGTGGTACACCATTTCAGAGGTCTTGGGAGAGACCCTACCATACTTTGGATAAGTGTTTTTGAACTTACACCATCATGTGAACTTTGCACTGTTTATCAGTAATACTTTACATG
>NC_069505.1:235724252-235733950 GCF_027579735.1 Bombina bombina | reverse complement strand
TTGCTCTTTCTCTTCTCTTTTGCTGTCTCTCTCCCTCTCTTTTGCTGTCTCTCTCCCTCTCTTTTGCTGTCTCTCTCCCTCTCTTTTGCTGTCTCTCTCCCTCTCTTTTGCTCTCTCTCCCCCTCTCTTTTGCTCTCTCCCCCTCTCTTTTGCTCTCTCTCCCCCTCTCTTTTGCTCTCTCTCCCCCTCTCTTTTGCTCTCTCTCCCCTCTCTTTTGCTCTCTCTCCCCCTCTCTTTTGCTCTCTCTCCCCTCTCTTTTGCTCTCTCTCTCCCCTCTCTTTTGCTCTCTCTCCCCTCTCTTTTGCTCTCTCTCCCCCTCTCTTTTGCTCTCTCTCCCCCTCTCTTTTGCTCTCTCTCCCCCTCTCTTTTGCTCTCTCTCCCCCTCTCTTTTGCTCTCTCTCCCCCTCTCTTTTGCTCTCTCTCCCCCTCTCTTTTGCTCTCTCTCCCCCTCTCTTTTGCTCTCTCTCCCCCTCTCTTTTGCTCTCTCTCCCCCTCTCTTTTGCTCTCTCTCCCCCTCTCTTTTGCTCTCTCTCCCCCTCTCTTTTGCTCTCTCTCCCCCTCTCTTTTGCTCTCTCTCCCCCTCTCTTTTGCTCTCTCTCCCCCTCTCTTTTGCTCTCTCTCTCTCTCTCCCCCTCTTTTGTGCTCTCTCTCCCCCTCTTTTGTGCTCTCTCTCCCTCTCTTTTGCTCTCTCTCTCCCCCTCTCTTTTGCTCTCTCTCTCCCCCTCTCTTTTGCTCTCTCTCTCCCCCTCTCTTTTGCTCTCTCTCTCCCCCTCTCTTTTGCGCTCTCTCTCCCCCTCTCTTTTGCGCTCTCTCCCTCTCTTTTGCTCTCTCTCCCCCTCTTTTGTGCTCTCTCTCCTCTCTTTTGCTCTCTCTCTCCCCCTCTCTTTTGCTCTCTCTCTCTCTCCCCCTCTCTTTTGCTCTCTCTCTCCCCCTCTCTTTTGCTCTCTCTCTCCCCCTCTCTTTTGCGCTCTCTCCCTCTCTTTTGCTCTCTCTCTCTCCCTCTCTTTTGCTCGCTCTCTCTCCCTCTCTTTTGCTCGCTCTCTCTCCCTCTCTTTTGCTCGCTCTCTCCCCCTCTCTTTTGCTCGCTCTCTCTCCCCCTCTCTTTTGCTCGCTCTCTCTCCCCCTCTCTTTTGCTCGCTCTCTCACCCCCTCTCTTTTGCTCGCTCTCTCTCCCCCTCTCTTTTGCTCGCTCTCTCTCCCCCTCTCTTTTGCTCGCTCTCTCTCCCCCTCTCTTTTGCTCGCTCTCTCTCCCCCTCTCTTTTGCTCGCTCTCTCTCCCCCTCTCTTTTGCTCGCTCTCTCTCCCCCTTTCTTTTGCTCGCTCTCTCTCCCCCTCTCTTTTGCTCGCTCTCTCCCCCTCTCTTTTGCTCGCTCTCTCCCCCTCTCTTTTGCTCTCTCTCTCCCCCTCTCTTTTGCTCTCTGTCTCCCCCCTCTCTTTTCTCTCTGTCTCCCCCCTCTCTTTTGCTCGCTCTGTCTCCCCCCTCTCTTTTGCTCGCTCTCTCTCCCCCTCTCTTTTGCTCGCTCTCTCTCTCCCCCTCTCTTTTGCTCGCTCTCTCTCTCCCCCTCTCTTTTGCTCGCTCTCTCTCTCCCTCTCTTTTGCTCGCTCTCTCTCCCCCTCTCTTTTGCTCGCTCTCTCTCCCCCTCTCTTTTGCTCGCTCTCTCTCCCCCTCTCTTTTGCTCGCTCTCTCTCCCCCTCTCTTTTGCTCGCTCTCTCTCCCCCTCTCTTTTGCTCGCTCTCTCTCCCCTTCTCTTTTGCTCGCTCTCTCTCCCCCTCTCTTTTGCTCGCTCTCTCTCCCCCTCTCTTTTGCTCGCTCTCTCTCCCCCTCTCTTTTGCTCGCTCTCTCTCCCCCTCTCTTTTGCTCGCTCTCTCTCCCCCTCTCCCCCTCTCTTTTGCTCGCTCTCTCTCCCCCTCTCCCCCTCTCTTTTGCTCGCTCTCTCTCCCCCTCTCCCCCTCTCTTTTGCTCGCTCTCTCTCCCCCTCTCCCCCTCTCTTTTGCTCGCTCTCTCTCCCCCTCTCCCCCTCTCTTTTGCTCGCTCTCTCTCCCCCTCTCCCCCTCTCTTTTGCTCGCTCTCTCTCCCCCTCTCCCCCTCTCTTTTGCTCGCTCTCTCTCCCCCTCTCCCCCTCTCTTTTGCTCGCTCTCTCTCCCCCTCTCTTTTGCTCGCTCTCTCTCCCCCTCTCCCCCTCTCTTTTGCTCGCTCTCTCTCCCCCTCTCCCCCTCTCTTTTGCTCGCTCTCTCTCCCCCTCTCCCCCTCTCTTTTGCTCGCTCTCTCTCCCCCTCTCCCCCTCTCTTTTGCTCGCTCTCTCTCCCCCTCTCCCCCTCTCTTTTGCTCGCTCTCTCTCCCCCTCTCTTTTGCTCGCTCTCTCTCCCCCTCTCTTTTGCTCGCTCTCTCTCCCCCTCTCTTTTGCTCGCTCTCTCTCCCCCTCTCCCCCTCTCTTTTGCTCGCTCTCTCTCCCCCTCTCCCCCTCTCTTTTGCTCGCTCTCTCTCCCCCTCTCCCCCTCTCTTTTGCTCGCTCTCTCTCCCCCTCTCCCCCTCTCTTTTGCTCGCTCTCTCTCCCCCTCTCTTTTGCTCGCTCGCTCTCCCCCCTCTCTTTTGCTCGCTCGCTCTCCCCCTCTCTTTTGCTCGATCTCTCTCCCCCTCTCCCCCTCTCTTTTGCTCGATCTCTCTCCCCCTCTCCCCCTCTCTTTTGCTCGATCTCTCTCCCCCTCTCCCCCTCTCTTTTGCTCGATCTCTCTCCCCCTCTCCCCCTCTCCCCCTCTCCCCCTCTCCCCCTCTCTTTTGCTCGATCTCTCTCCCCCTCTCCCCCTCTCTTTTGCTCGATCTCTCTCCCCCTCTCCCCCTCTCTTTTGCTCGATCTCTCTCCCCCTCTCCCCCTCTCTTTTGCTCGATCTCTCTCTCCCTCTCTTTTGCTCGATCTCTCTCCCCCTCTCTTTTGCTCGATCTCTCTCCCCCTCTCTTTTGCTCGCTCTCTCTCCCCCTCTCTTTTGCTCGCTCTCTCTCCCCCTCTCCCCCTCTCTTTTGCTCGATCTCTCTCCCCCTCTCCCCCTCTCTTTTGCTCGATCTCTCTCCCCCTCTCCCCCTCTCTTTTGCTCGATCTCTCTCCCCCTCTCCCCCTCTCTTTTGCTCGATCTCTCTCCCCCTCTCCCCCTCTCTTTTGCTCGATCTCTCTCCCCCTCTCCCCCTCTCTTTTGCTCGATCTCTCTCCCCCTCTCCCCCTCTCTTTTGCTCGATCTCTCTCTCCCTCTCTTTTGCTCGATCTCTCTCCCCCTCTCTTTTGCTCGATCTCTCTCCCCCTCTCTTTTGCTCGATCTCTCTCCCCCTCTCTTTTGCTCGATCTCTCTCCCCCTCTTTTCTTCTGCAAAATATGATGACCTTAGGGGGCGGGGCCTATTTTTGCACGCTCAGATGCGCACTTCCTTTCAGACTAGGCAACAGCAAGCAGTAACTCCGGTGGCTCCTGGACTGTGCAATCTGGTCTGGAGTGTTGTAAAGTTGTTTCGAAGTACCCTGGGGGCAGGTAGGAGCCACAGCAGAGCTGTGGTGAGGTGCAGAGGGTATTTTTGACTATAAATTGACAAAGTTGTTGATCTAAGACTTAGATTCTAAGTACTTTAAAGCCTTATTTCACCCCTTACTACTGGGGTGCATTAATTTTTGGATAAACCAACGATTTTTAGTTAAATTTGAGGATAATTTAACGTTATTTAAGCAATTTGGAAAAAAAATTCACTTTTTCTTTTCTTAAAGGCGCAGTACACTTTTTTCAAAAGTTTATTTAAGCAATAAATAAGTGTTTAAATGACTTTTTGTGGTTATTACTAGTCTGTTCAAACATGTCTGACATTGAGGAATCTGAATCTCATTGTTCTATGTGTTTAGAAGCTATTGTGCAACCCCCTCTAACACCTTTAACACCCACACAAGCGACGCCAAGTTGAAGTACCTCTAGTGCGTCTAATTCCTTTACTCTGCAGGAGATGGCTGCAGTTATGTCAACTACCCTTACTGAGGTATTATCTAAATTACCAGTGTTGCAGGGTAAACGCAGTAGGTCAGGTATTAATGTAAATACTGAATCCTCTGATGCTTTATTAGCTATTTACGATGTACGCTCACAGTGCTCTGAGTTGGGGGTCAGGGAATTACTGTCTGAAGGTGAAATTTCAGATTCAGGGAATGTTTTACCTCAGACAGATTAGAACGCTATGTCCTTTAAATTTAAGCTTGAACACCTCCACCTGTTACTTCGGGAGGTTTTAGCGACTCTGGATGTGACCCTATTGTAATTCCACCAGAGAAATTGGGTAAGATGGATAAATATCTAGAAGTACATACTTACACTGATGTTTCTCTTGTAAAGGTGTATCCAGTCCACGGGTTCATCCATTACTTGCGGGATATTCTCCTTCCCAACAGGAAGTTGCAAGAGGACACCCACAGCAGAGCTGTCTATATAGCTCCTCCCTTAACTGCCACCCCCAGTCATTCTCTTGCAACTCTCGACAAGTTAGGAAGTGTAAGAGAGATGTGGTGACTTAGTGTAGTTTTTACCTTCAATCAAGAGTTTATTTTTAAACGGTACCGGCGTTGTACTGTTTTACTCTCAGGCAGAAATTAGAAGAAGTATCTGCCTGGAGGTTGATGATCTTAGCGGATTGTAACTAAGGTCCATTGCTGTTCTCACATATAACTGAAGAGTATGGAAAGAAAACTTAAGTTGGGGGGAAGGTTTGCAGATTACCTGCTTTGAGGTATGTTCAGTATATTTATTTCTAGAGAGAGGATAAGGTCTAGAAAATGCTGACAGAGCCTTGTATATTTGAGGTAAACCTGATGCAGTGATTTAACGACTGGGTTCATGCTTACAAAGAAGGGTAATATTCATGTTAATACTCATATTACTTAGTGTCAAAATGTTTGCATGGTTTATAAAAAAAACGTTTTTTCTCTGAAGATGATAAATCTTTATTTGGGGCCTAGTTTTCCACATGGCTAGTCAGATTACTCCTAGGAGTACTTTTTTAAGGCCCTCTGACATCGAGTGCATGGTGGGAGGGGCCTATTTTTGCGCTCTAAATGCGCAGTTGATATTCAGACTGAGACATCCAGCTTCCCTAAAGGAGTCCTCTGGCATCTAGGACAACTATAGAGGGTTTTTTTCCTGCAAAAATCGTGTTTAAGGGCAGGTAGGAGCCACAGCAGAGCTGTGGCAGTGTGTTTGACTGTTTATTAACGGTTTTAACGGTTTTCAAATCCAGTTTGGGGCCTAAGGGGTTAATCATCCATTTGCAAGTGGGTGCAATGCTGCTTTAGTCCCTTATACACACTGTAAAAATTTCGTAGAGTTTACTATTTTTAATACTAGTCTGTTAAACATGTCTGAAATAGAGGAAACTCCTTGTTCATTATGTTTAGAAGCCATTGTGGAACCCCCTCTTAGAATGTGTACCAAATGTACTGATATTTCTATAAGTTATAAAGACCATATTATGGCATTTAAAGATTTATCACCAGAGGTTTCTCAGACTGACAAAAGGGAGGTTAAACCACCTAGCTCTCCCCATGTGTCAGAACCTATATCTCCCGCTCAAGTGACGCCAAGTACATCTGGCGCGTCCAATGCGTTTACCTTACAAGACATGGCGGCGGTTATGACTAATACCCTCACAGAGGTATTGTCCAAACTGCCAGGGTTACAAGGAAAGTGAGACAGCTCTGGGGCTAGAACAAATACAGAGCTTTCTGACGCTTTAGTAGCTATGTCCGATATACCCTCACAATATGCAGAAGCCGAAGCAGGAGAGCTTCTATCTGTGGGTGACATTTCTGATTCAGGGAAGGCGTTACTTCAGTCTGACTCTGAAATGACAGCGTTTAAATTTAAGCTTGAACACCTCTTGTTGCTCAGGGAGGTTTTAGCAACTCTTGATGACTGTGACCCCATTGTAGTCCCAGAGAAATTGTATAAAATGGACAAATACTTTGCAGTGCCTGTTTACACTGACGTTTTTCCAGTCCCTAAGAGGTTTTCAGAAATTATTACTAAGGAATGGGATAGACCAGGTGTACCGTTCTCTCCCCCTCCTGCTTTTAAAAAGATGTTTCCCATAGATGCCGCAACACGGGACTCGTGGCAGACGGTCCCTAAGGTGGAGGGAGCAGTCTCTACCCTAGCTAAGCGTACAACTATCCCCGTCGAGGACAGTTGTGCTTTCCTAGATCCAATGGATAAAAAATTAGAGGGTTTCCTTAAGAAAATCTTTATACAATAAGGTTTTATTCTCCAGCCTCTTGCATGCATTGCCCCAGTCACTGCTGCAGCGGCTTTCTGGTTCGAGTCTCTTGAGGAGGCTCTACAGGTGGAGACCCCGTTAGATGATATTCTAGACAGGATTAAAGCAAGGATTAAGTAAGCTAATTTCTTTATTTCTGACGCCGTTTTTCATTTAACCAAGCTAACGGCTAAGAATTCAGGTTTTGCCATTCAGGCGCGTAGGGCGCTATGGCTTAAATCCTGGTCAGCTGACGTTATTTCAAAGTCTAAGCTTCTCAACATCCCCTTCAAAGGGCAGACCCTATTCGGGCCTGGACTGAAGGAGATCATTTCTGATATTACTGGAGGAAAAGGTCACGCCCTTCCTCAGGATAGGTCCAACAAATTAAGGACCAAACAGACTAATTTTCGTTCCTTTCGAAACTTCAAGAGTGGCGCAGCTTCAATTTCCTCTAATGCAAAACAAGAGGGAAATTTTGCCCAGTCCAAACCAGTCTGGAGACCTAACCAGGCTTTGAACAAGGGGAAGCAGGCCAAAAAACCTGCTGCTGCCTCTAAGACAGCATGAAGGAGTAGCCCCCTATCCGGGACCGGATCTAGTTGGGGGCAGACTTTCTCTCTTCGCCCAGGCTTGGGCAAGAAACGTCCAGGATCCCTGGGCTCTGGAGATTGTTTCCCAGGGATATCTTCTGGACTTCAAAGCTTCATCTCTCACAATTATCTGCAAACCAGATAAAGAGAGAGGCATTCTTACGTTGCGTTCAAGACCTACTGGTTATAGGAGTGATCCACCCAGTTCCAAGGGAGGAACAGGGGCAGGGCTTCTATTCAAATCTGTTTATAGTTCCAAAAAAAGAGGGAACTTTCAGACCAATCTTAGATCTCAAGATCCTAAACAAATTTCTCAGGGTCCCATCCTTCAAGATGGACACTATTCGAACCATCCTACCTATGATCCAGGAGGGTCAATATATGACTACCGTGGACTTAAAGGATGCTTATCTCCACATTCCGATACACAGAGATCATCATCAGTTCCTCAGGTTTGCCTTCCTAGACAGGCATTACCAGTTTGTGGCTCTTCCCTTCGGGTTAGCCACGGCACCAAGAATCTTTACGAAGGTTCTAGGGTCCCTACTGGCGGTTCTAAGGCCATGAGGCATAGCGGTGGCTCCTTACCTAGACGACATTCTGATACAGACGTCGACTTTTCAAATCGCCAAGTCCCATACGGACATTGTTCTGGCATTCCTGAGGTCTCACGGGTGGAAGGTGAACGAAGAAAAGAGTTCTCTCTCCCCTCTCAGAAGAGTTTCCTTCCTTCCTTTCAGTAGAAATGAAAATTTTTCTGACAGAGGTCAGGTTGTCAAAACTTCAAACTTCCTGCCGTGCTCTTCATTCCACTTCTCGGCCGTCAGTGGCTCAGTGTATGGAAGTAATCGGCCTAATGGTAGCGGCAATGGACATAGTTCCGTTTGCCCGTCTACATCTCAGACCACTGCAACTTTGCATGCTCAATCAGTGGAATGGGGACTACACAGATTTGTCTCCTCGGATAAATCTGGATCAAGAGACCAGGGATTCCCTTCTCTGGTGGCTATCTCGGGTCCATCTGTCCAGGGGAATGAGTTTCCGCAGGCCAGAATGGACTATAGTGACGACAGATGCCAGCCTTCTGGGATGGGGCGCAGTCTGGAACTCCCTGAAGGCTCAGGGTTCGTGGACTCAGGAGGAAGCCCTCCTTCCGATAAACATTCTGGAACTAAGAGCTATATTCAATGCTCTTCAGGCTTGGCCTCAGCTAGCTGCGGTCAGGTTCATCAGATTTCAGTCGGACAACATCACGACTGTAGCCTATATCAACCATCGGGGGGGAACAAGGAGCCCCCTGGCAATGTTGGAGGTTTCAAAGATAATTCTATGGGCAGAGGTTCACTCTTGCCATCTCTCAGCTATCCATATTCCAGGAGTAGAGAACTGGGAGGCGGATTTTCTAAGTCGGCAGACTTTTCTTCCGGGGGAGTGGGAGCTCCATCCGGAGGTATTTTCCCAGCTGATTCAACTATGGGGCAAACCAAAACTGGATCTCATGGCGTCTCGTCAGAACGCCAAGCTTCCTTGTTATGGGTCCAGGTCAAGGGATCCCCAGGCAGCACTGATAGATGCTCTAGCAGCGCCCTGGTCCTTCAGCCTGGCTTATGTGTTTCCACCATTTCCTCTGCTCCCTCGTCTGATTGCCAAGATCAAACAGGAGAGAGCTTTGGTGATTTTGATAGCTCCTGCGTGGCCACGCAGGACTTGGTATGCAGATCTGGTGGATATGTCATCCTTTCCACCATGGACTCTGCCGCTGAGGCAGGACCTTCTACTTCAAGGTCCCTTCAAACATCCAAATTTAATTTCTCTGCGTCTGACTGCTTGGAGATCGAACGCTTGATTTTTCTGAGTCGGTCATTGATACCTTAATTCAGGCTCGAAAGCCTGTCACCAGGAAAATCTATCATAAGATATGGTGTAAATATCTTCATTGGTGTGAATCCAAAGGTTACTCGTGGAGTAAGGTCAGGATTCCTAGGATATTATCCTTTCTCCAAGAAGGATTGGAGAAGGGATTGTCAGCTAGTTCCTTAAAGGGACAGATTTCTGCTCTGTCTATTCTTTTGCACAAACGTCTGGCTGAGGTTTCAGACGTTGTCAGGCTTTGGTTAGAATCAAGCCTGTGTTTAAACCTGTTGCTCCGCCATGGAGTTTAAATTTTAGTTCTTAAAGTTCTTCAAGGGGTTCCGTTTGAACCTTTGCATTCCATAGATATTAAACCTTTATCTTGGAAAGTTCTGTTTTTAGTAGCTATCTCCTTGGCTCGAAGAGTTTCGGAGTTATCTGCTTTACAGTGTGATTCCCCTTATCTGATTTTCCATGCAGATAAGGTAGTTTTACGTACCAAACCTGGGTTTCTTCCTAAGGTGGTATCTAATAAGAATATCAATCAGGAGATTGTTGTTCCTTCATTATGTCCTAATCCTTCTTCAAAGAAGGAACGTCTTTTACACAATCTTGATGTGGTTCGTGCTTTAAAGTTTTATTTACAAGCTACGAAGGATTTTTGTCAAACATCTGCTTTGTTTGTTGTCTACTCTGGACAGAGGAGAGACCAAAAGGCTTCGGCAACTTCTCTTTCTTTTTGGCTAAGAAGCTTAATCCGCTTAGCTTATGAGACTGCTGGTGGTCAGCAGCCTCCTGAAATAATTACAGCTCATTCTACTAAAGCAGTAGCTTCCACATGGGCTTTTAAACATGAGGCCTCTGTTGAACAGATTTGTAAGGCGGCGACTTGGTCTTCGCTTTATACCTTTTTCTAAATTCTACAAATTCTATACTTTTGTTTCCTCGGAGGCTATTTTTGGGAGAAAGGTCTTACAGGCAGTGG